>NW_022589716.1:17416124-17468312 GCF_004348235.1 Phoca vitulina
AAGGAAGGAAGGAAGGAAGGAAGGAAGGAAGGAAGGAAGGAAGGAAGAAGGAAGGGGAAAGAAAATCTAGCAAAGGTATGCTGGAGCCAGCTCCCACCAGCTCATGAGAACTGCTTGTTGAATTTTTGGGGTTTTGTGAGCCAGCTGACGTCAGGTTGATAATCCGAAGTTGTCCAGGGTGGGAGGTTTTACACCACAGAAATCCCCAAATCTGCCGATGCTGCATATCAAGATTGATTTTTTTTCTTTCCCTCTGAGAACCAGTTGTTAAACATTTATCAACATACCACTGCCCATTTATCCTCTTCCAACAAAGAAGGTCCTCTTAGATCTGTTTTATACACACACACACTCTCTCACTCACTCACCCACTAATGAATGGTTGAGTCCAAAGAAAAGTAAGGATTGCCCTAAGCCATAAACAAGTGGATAAAGAATCAGTCACTGTTCTGTTATCACCCTTAAGTTATTGTTCCCTCCGTAATCCCAAATGCGCTCTCATTTTATATTAAATATGGTCAACTGGAGACTAAAGAATTTAAACATTTAGCCTAGGACCAAAAATGTATTAAAACCTATTACCCCTCTAATTATAGATGTTCCTGTAACTTGGAAGAAAGAAAGAAATGACAAGGGACCACACTCCATTGTACAATTGTGATTCCAAAAGTGACATTTCCACTTCCCCATAAATGCTAGTTAATTACCCACAAAGCTCCAGCCCATTTCCTTATTTCCTTACTTTTGCTATTGCAGAATGGAGATCCTTACAGTGTGATACCTAGCAATGCCCTAATGTTCCTGTACTATATGTGTTTGTTTTTAGGCAGGAGGTTCTCTGATTATTCCCGGTTCCTGGTCTCACTCCACTAAACTACATGAGCCTATAACCTAATCTAAACAAATCATTTTGAATTTACTTTTTCTACATTTGCTGCCTTCATCTTAGTTTTGCATCACTTCAGGCATCAACAGAATGTTGATAGAACAACCGTTTTAGTACGACCCTTTCCCTTTAACTGTACAAGATTAGAAAATAAAAAAGAACATTTACAACTGCTAGTTGAGCTGGAATATCTAAAATAGGATTATATCCCTATTTGTCAGTAAATATGAAAATAGTTCATATAAGAGTAAACTGAAGCTGAGTGGTCTCTACCTAATTCTGAAACACATTTCTCTCTAAGGTTTAGGAAATAATACCCAGGACTCAAATGTTCCTGAGACTTTGCAACAACATATTCGTGCATAATCAGAAACGCACAGACTTTAATAAATCTACCTCTCCAATCTTCAGAAAACAATTTTTGGAGCCAGACACAGATGTAGTTTGTTAGAGTTTGATTGAAACTCTTTACATTATATAGCCATGGTGGAATAACCTGGGGTTATTCATACACAGTTTTAATTATTTATCTATGGACTCGCATGGTGTTATTTTTCATTCAGACCCATAGCTAGTTACACATTCTGCAACAAAATATTTAAATGAAATTCTGGGACTCACAAAGTCTTGTAGTCAAGGCAAGAAAGATCTATCAGTAGTCTGTGAGTCAACATCATGCACCTACAAATTAAACCAGCCTTGGTACTCAAATGCACATCTCAACATAAAATTAATACTTCAATACATAAATTCTAACTCCAGTTGCTTTTCAAGAAAAACCTTCCAGAAACCTATTTTCTCTTCTTCTTCAATCAGTTCACAAATAATGGAGCAGAATCAGTTACCTAGAGCCCCTTCACAGTCTATAAAAATATTTCCCAATTTGAGTCCTGTGGAACACGATTATGAGAGATATCACCGTTGTTTTACTATTTTCTTAAAAGTTCCAAATTTGAGTAAGTCTGGGAGCTGCTGGGTTTAACCAGTTTTCTTGGGGAGATCTAGGAGCCTTCCTATACTGATATTCTTTAGATTTGACAATGAGAGCATTACAATGGACAGAGTTTTCCATGCATTTTATTTATTTTTTAGAAGATTTTATTTATTCATTTGAGAGAGAGAGAGGGAGAGAGCACACAAGCAGGGGGAGAGGCAGAGGGAGAGGGAAAAGCAGATGCCCCGCTGAGCAAGGAGCCCGACATGGGGCTCCATCCCAGGACCTGGAGATCATGACCTGAGCCAAAGGCAGACACTTAACCATCTGAGCCACCCAGGCGCCCCTTAAACCAAATTTTAAACCTTCTTCCCATGGAGCACTTCAAGAAACAAGTGTCCCATGAGACACACTTTGAAGGATGTTGGTTCCAAGGACACAGCTGGGGTTTAAATATGAGTGCCAAAATGAGAGTAAGAGAGAGAGGAGAGAATTGTCTGAGGTCCCTCTGCCGTGAGCACATCAGCACCAGTAAGATGACCCAATAGAGCCTGCTGAGTTCTTCCTCACCCATTTCCAGATCCTATCAAAAGAAGGAAGCACCCTAAGGGAGTCAGGATGGGAGATCGGCAATCCCGTAAGATAAACTCCGCCCCAATCTACTTGCTAGTTCCCATGACTTACCATTTACTCATCGCAATAGTCAAATGTGTTCTAATCCATCAAACTTCAAACTTAAGAATTTTAAAAACAGACTGAACTTCAGCGCAGCTAAGGAGACTCAGCTGGAGGCGAAGGAATGCATACGCCCTGCCGAGGATGACAAATTTATTAGAGAAAAACCTTCCTTCCATCTAAGCTCAATACAAGAAAAGTAATTACCCGATATTCATTGGGGTAAAGAAAGGGGTTTGAAGAAATGTTTTGTTTTGTCCCTAGAGTTTGGAGGTAAAACGACAGGCCCTTTAGAAGCCACGAAGTTCGACTTTTTCATTTCACAAACGGGAAAACAGAGGCTCAAGGCATTTCATGGTTTGATTGAGGCCAAGCAAGACATTAGCTAGCAGCAGACTTGGGAGTGCTACTCAGATCTCTTGAATAATGGGTCCATTGAGCTAAAGGAAGTAATGGACAAGCCCATGTGATTATCTCTATCTTTATTTCTTGCTCCTTTATGAAAAGATTTAGCCACCATTTATTGAGCTTCTGATAAATGCAGATGCTGTGTTAATGCATTTATAAATATTCTCTCATTTTATCACCTGACCATGGTA
Source organism: Phoca vitulina (assembly GCF_004348235.1). Classification (NCBI taxonomy): domain Eukaryota; kingdom Metazoa; phylum Chordata; class Mammalia; order Carnivora; family Phocidae; genus Phoca; species Phoca vitulina. Next base: position 17,419,219 of record NW_022589716.1, read on the forward strand.
ATGTCAGTTTTATCCTTATTGTACAGCCATCACACGGAGAAGTGTCATGCCATGTCCAACATCACACAGTTTATCAGCTTATCAAGTGTAGAATATCTACAGGGAGGCAAGTCAGTTTGACTTCAAAACTCACACACTTCACTTGACTTTCTCTTTTTTCCCATTCCACCCTTCTGCCACTCCTTCTCCTTCCTATTTCCATTTAAAAGCAGTTGTGATTAAAATCAAAGGTCAGCTGCCCATAACTTAACTCAAATGTTCTTTCTTCCTTGCTTTTAGAGACATATTACTATCTTCCATCATCCATGTAGACCAAGAAGGATTTAGGCTGAGATGAGTATGCATAAAATAATCTGGGTGTCATTACCAACTGGGGCACTCTGGAGGGGTCATTCTCTTCACCCTTATGGAAGCTGAACTTGGTTATACTTCCTTTCTCCCCCCGCATAGCTACTAAAGATCAACTGATACAGAATGGATGAAGTTGCTAATAATTTACTACTGATTTCTTTAAAATATGTGTCATCAATAAAGGAGGCACACAGTCAAATGACTTTGGAATCCAGAGACAGGACCTGAAACATAGACCCCTAAGTTTTTCAGATAGGGGCATACAGATCATTTGCATCTGATTCCCTGAAGCTGAAGCTTCCTGACCCCATCCCAGCCTAACTAAGTCAGAATCTCTGGGATGGGATCCAGAACTCTGCATTTGAACAAGCTCCCCTGGTGATTATAATTTACACCAAAGTCAACCTAACCTAAGAAGTGACTTCTAAGTGTGTGGCTTATGGGACTCATATGTTTCCCAAGTTTTCCTCAAGAAACTAGAGTCCAGCTGCAGGAAGAATTGCTCATAAATATAATGATGACATCACATAGTGGAGACAACATCTGTGTGAGGCCAATAAAGAGTGATGAAAACATAGTGTTTGTAATGGAAAAATATGCTTTCGTTTGAGTGAGTGTGTGGGGTAAGCTTTTCTTTTATTCTTGTGGGGGCCTTAGACTGGGAGAGGCTACTGTCTAGGGTGGGTGGGATATGCCTGGCAGGTGACTCTGCAGACATCGGGAACAGTCCTCTCTATGAAACATGACTATCTTCCTTGGTGCTAATTTTAAACTCAACAAAAGTCAACAAGAAACTATTTGAATGTTGTTTTAACTTTTTTTTTCATAGAAAAACTAATACACGCAAGCACAGGGTAACACATTCAAATAAATGCAAAGCACTTCTAGTGAAAAATGAGTCTTCCTCCTTACCCAGTCTTTCTAGGGATGATCACTGTTTCCTGCATTTCCAAAACACGCTTAGCAGAGTAGCACATACATGTGTGTATTCCATTCTGTTAATATCATAGGAGGAAGCCCATTATATCCACAGTTCGGTATCTTTCATTTCCCCCTCAATAACATATCTTGGGGACCATTCTCCACAGAACATATACATTACATAATTCCTTTTAACAGTATCACAGCTTTACCTTATATAGATAAGCCATGGATCTTGACAGGTTCCCTTTTGATGGATATTATGTTTCTTCCATTCCTTGAATGATACTACCAGGAGCACTCTTATTCATATGTCTTTGCCCACCTGTGAAGATTTATCTTCAGGATACATTTTTAGAAGCAAAATTGCAAGGGCAAAAGATACATGTGTTTTTATTTGAGATGTTGCCAAATTTTCCCTCCAAAGAGGTTGCAGCAATTTACATTTCTATTAATAGTACATGATACTGCTTTTTCCCCCACACTTGCACCAATACAGTGTATTTCTGATTGTAATTTAATTTGCCACTGAAACTTCTTACTGGAGAAAGTGCTGACCAGATAACATGAATAGAACTTGACAGCTATATTTCTCCTGGAGAATGAACACACTGGCATTCGAATTTATCATCTTCTTATAAGTTAGGTAAGGATGAATCAGTGGCCTTGACCCTCCTCAACTCTGAGTAAATGTACAAACTTAAGTTTCTGGACTTCCATATCTAAGTAAATAGTGATGCACCAAGAAACTATACATCTACAAGCTATTGAAAGGAGTCTTCCATTAATTTGTTCTTTCAAAATTTGGAAATATATCACAAAAGTAGACTATTTCTTCTAATCAGTTAATCATTTATAATTTAAGTAAATTCAAAACATTTTAAGTGACTATGATCAAATTTTCCTTGCTGAAGCCTGTAAAAGGGGAGGTACCCTGTTGGATGCTTTGGACCAAACCTCCTTAAGAGACAACAAAAATCTAGTTTAAACAAAATCTACCTTCAGACTCAATGCTCTGCTTTATGGGTTCAAAGTTAATCAAAATTTATACCTATTGGGGCACCTGGGTGGCTTAGTCGGTTAAACATCTGACTCTTGATTTCAGCTCAGGTCATGGTCTCAGAGTGGTGGGATAGAGCCCCGAGTCAGGCTCCATGCTGGGCAAGGAGACTGCTTAAGATTCTCTCTCTCCCTCTGCCCCTCCCCCCACCACTCCCACTCTTCCTCTCTCTCTAAAAAAAAAAATGATACTATCAATGTTGTCACTATTGTCACAACAGAAAATCAGAAGCTCTCTTCACCCATCATCTTTACATTCCACCTTCAGGGAATAACAAACAACATGCTGTTTCTTCCAGTAATTCTCAGGATGTTATTGATTTATTATTTTTCACTGAGTCCATGCACTTAGGAGGAAACAGGGTGTAATATATATGCACTTTCAGAAAACTGCTTTAATGTTGTAAATAATATCCCAAAACCTCTAATGAGCCTTTCAGAGGCATCTGCTTTACAGTACAGAATTACTTAAGCACTGGAAACTCAATCTACAAATATTTATTTTGCAACTTCTATGCACAGGCCTGAATTTTTTATCCCATAAGTTAAGTAAGTCCCTCTGGAAAAATACATTAATTCAATACATATTTGCTGAGCATTCACTATATGCCAGGCACTGAGCTGGCACCATAGTTCCCAAAGGGAATAAGGCAAAGACCCTGCCCTCCATTTAGGAACAGCCAGATGGAAGATACAGCCAGGTTGACAGATGGCTAAGAAGTAGGATCAGAGAAAGAGGGTTCCTAATCAAGCCTTGACGGAACGAAGGGAAGGCTTCCAGGAGGAGGCAATCTAATATGACTTCTAGTTAGGATATGGCCAAGGGTAAGAATGGACAGAATCAAGGAAATACTATTGCTTAATCACATAAACTCCATGAAAGTCAACAATGGAAGAGTACCCATATGAAACATCATGAGCTAGTGTTAGAGTATGTGCAGATTTCATGATATAAAACAAATGTCTAAAAAGTTTTCTGAAAGTCTAAGGCCCCCAAAAAGAATAAAAGAAAAGCTTACCCCACACACTCACTCAAACTAAAGCATATTTTTCCATTACAAACACTATACATTTTCACCAACTCTGAAAAAACCAAATGAACATTTTATGAACTCTAGAAGAATTTGTTCCCTAATTATCTCCTTATGCTCTTCCCCCCACCCCTTAAACTGCAGCATGAACTTCTGGTTTTGAGCACCACCTTCTCTGCACTTAAAACTTTCAAATCCTAATTGGAGATAGCTATAGAGGAAGAAGATAGGCTTGATGGACTTAGACATATTTTCCTTCACTGGTGTTTAGATTATTTTGACACAAGCAGGTCTAAAGTAAGAACTGGTTCCAAGCAAACTCCCCAAAGAATATCAACAAGGAAGAACAGCCACTGAGCTCTACAAATCTACTTGCAACAAACTCTCACATGCACATAAGAACCACTATATGAAGTTTAATCCTTACAGGAAAACAATTCAAAACCCAGGTACACTCACTTGGGCCTCCCCACATCATGGAGGACTAACATTAGTAGCTCTTCATTGTGCTATGCTAGGAAGCAAGATCAAAATGGCAAACAGGAAAATAAAATGAGCCTTCTGAGATTCATTCTTTAGATTGTCCATTCAAATACAATGCAGAAGAGTACTTTCCACCAAGAAATTATTCAATTTTGAACTCTCACTCGTGCTGTTTGGAGAAGAACTGTCTGACTCTATCTAATAGTGGACATTTCCAAGGGCCGTAAGTGATGTGGCTTTGTTTGGGGTGGCTGGAGAGCAGGAACATTTACTGCTACCATATTGAAGTGATTTAAGAGGAGTCAATTTGAGTCACTACAGTCACTCTGGTTACATGGTCTATGTGCCAATCCGAACAGCTTCCAATGTGCTCTTTTCAAAATTTAAGGGGAAAAAGAGGAAAGGAAAATTAGATTTCAAATCTGCCCTTTAATGAAAGCCTGTTAAAATGATTTATCTTAACTAAGTGACCTTCAAATTAGAAACTGTATGCATTCTTATAACATTCTGAACTCTACATATCTTATCAAAATTAGACAGAAAAATATTTTTACACATATAAAAATATATTTAATTTTGTATATCTTACAGATATACCATGATTTGTGACACAATAATCTATTGAGATGCTGAAGGCAATGCAAAAAAAATATATATATAGTCTATTAGTTACAAATCAGGTATAGCTATATAGAGCTATAAAGAGAGTATATATATATACTATATACTATATATATATATAACTACACACACACATATGCCCCAAAAATAACAGTGACTTAAGCAGACATGGTTTTATTCTCCCACATGAGTCTGGGGACCAGCAGACCAGAACTAGTCTGGCCACTAGCTCTGCAGCCATCTAAAACCCAGGCTACTTTCAGATTTCTGTTCTGTCACCCCTAGGGTATGTTCCTTATTCTCATGGTCCAAGATGGCACTCCAACCATCCCATCTACTGTCTAGACAGCAGGACTCCAACCTCTAAGGACACTGTTGCACATATTACTTCTCTTCATTCCCATTGGCCGGAATTGAGTTACACATCTAAACTTAGCAGCAAGGAGGGATGAAATCGTAGTCTTCATTCTAGGCAGTTAGGTAGGCTTCCAGAGGCAATAGAGCTGGATTATTTAGGAAAGGAAAGCATCCCATGGAGAAGGAGAATGGTCTGTGTCTGGAGAGAGTGAGTAAAGTCTCCCTGAGGGGGACCGCCAGTGATGGCAGGACTCAGAGTGGTCCCTGGGTACGTGCCTGGGGCTCAGTGGCACCCTGACAGCTGCCGCAAATGTCCCTGTGGCTGTGGGTGGCATGAAAGAAGTAAACAGAGAGCAATAGCAAAGCCTGCATCTGAATTGATGGTTCCATTCAGACCAGGACAATGAGCAGCTTGTTTGTCACCAGGGTGTCCTGAAGACCAGAGCCTTTCTCCAAGTTGGGGGGGCATATAAGCGTTCAGTAAGTCGGCAGTGCCTGTGCTTTCATTTCTACCAGGACATACACTTGGAATTGTTCCTCTAGTGCTAATCTACAGTTGGTTAAATGTACTCAAACTCACTCTGGACCCTTGGGTCCCTAAGCAAGACTGCTTTTGATCAGAAATAGGGATAGGAAACCATATTCTGTCCTTATGATACCAACTTGCGCATAGGAAAGCATTGCTTTGGATTGATATTAACATTATAGTTTTATAAGCAACAGCATTAACCCAGGTGATGTGGCACTTATCTGTAATAATTTTCCCTGGCACATTAATTTACGCATGCACACATTATTACTGAAGAAAAGTGTTGGGAGTTTCCACCAGAACAACAGACCTGAAATTAGTGCTGAAAAACATTCACAGCCAGGATTTCACTCTGCACTCTGGTTATCTATTTTAGCCATCTTCGTTGGCAACTTTTAATTTTTGCTGCTCAATGAAAATAATAAATAGCTTAGTGATGAAAAAAATACTCTTGAAATACATTACAGCTCCGTTTTAACTGGAAATGAATACCATCTCCAATTGTCTAACAAACAATGTGTGACTTTCTGTTACTCCATCCGACTGGCGTCTCCTATGAACAAAGCAGAGGGATATCCAAGTGCATCTCTTTTAGAGACACACCGCCCTTTCTTTCAGCTGACATCTCTAGAATGAACAACTCAGAGCCAGCCAATGTGCAAAACACTCTCCCGGCTGCCACATTCTTAGGTGGGTCAGAAAGTCAATCAAATTCTACTTCACAAATAAAACTAATTCCTATAATATGAGATGGGAGGCTGCATTCATATTTCGAAGACCGAATATTCTCCCTCAAGTAATATAAATTTATAGCTATGACTTTTCCCAGTGCTCGATCGACTGCTCATGGTATATGAAAATAATTAGGCTTCTCTGAAAGCCACAGCTGCATTAAGAACTATATTTGAGTAAACACAAAAGAAAAGCATTCCGAGTGTTACTTTTAATGTTTCCATAAAAGTTAACATCTATAAAAATATTGCTTCCCATTTTCTGTGTAGAAGCCAGCCACCCTTCGTTACTGAAAGGGGACTGTGGAAACAGAGTGGCTGGCAAGCTGCTGTGCGGAAGAGTGCAGAATTCTGTTCTAACTCAGATCTGGCCTGGCCACACGGCAAAGTGAGTCCTGCAAGATAGGGTACATACCTACAATGAAAACGACCTCTGTAACTCTAGTTAACTCATGAGAGGCTAAGTATACAAGGGACAATGGCCAGACCATATACCAAAAAAAAAAAAAAAAAAAAAAAATACAACTCTGACCCACAATCTGCAACAACCACTCTCAGAAGCCAAACCACAATCTCTTTTGCAATTGGTCCCAAATGGTCAGGATTTAAACAGTAACTGCCAATTTCCCCAACTTCTGCTCCTGGCTGCCAACTTTGGAGCAACCAGAGAAAGCTGAATAAGCTCCCCTAACCAACCACACAGGATGTCCTGCTTCCACTTAGCCTGGCTCCAGCGTCCCCATGCCAACACCCTCTAAGTCAGGGCATACCTGAAGCCTTCCCATTTTGCCTCTCTAAGGCTGCCACTCCCACGATTACCTTTGAGTCCCTGCCAAATGCAAGCAATGCTGGCTGACTCTCTTGCTCTAGAAAACTCTGAATAAATGTCCTCTGCTATTTCTCATTTGGGTGGTTTTTGTTTATTTCCACACCTGGTTCTCCCTGGTGGCTCTGCCTGCCTAGCAGCCCGCTCAGCTTTCTCCTCACATCATGTAAGGTCTTCGCTCTTCCCTGCTGCCTTAGGCTGTCTCTCTTTCTTTCTTTTTTAAGATTTTATTTATTTGACAGAGAGAAAGAGAGAGAGCAAACAGGGGGAGCAGCAGGAAGAGGGAGAGGGAGAAGCCGGCTCCCCGCTGAGCAAGGAGCCCAATGCAGGGTTCGATCCCAGGATGCCAGGATCACGACCTGAGCTGAAGGCAGATGCTCAACTGACTGAACCACCCAGGAGCCCCTGGGCTGTTATTCTGAAGGTGAACTGCTCTTCCTCTATTCTTCCAACTGTATTCTTTTTCAGTATTTCTCCTCCTCCTCTTGGACCTTTTGTGGGAATCTACAGTGTTCTTTCCCATGTCCCACACATGTCACCAGGACAGCAGGGGAACCATCATGGGGCACCCATGGGGCTAAGCACAGTGAGGCTACTGTGAGGACAGGATATGAAAAAATCAAGATGTTGGCCTTGCCAAGAAAAGGGATCATTACAGTTCAATTCACCTGTACTAAAATTTGAGCCAAAACTGGGCAGCTAAGATCCAGAAGCTAAGACAACAAGAAAAAAGCCAGGAGCCAATAGCAACCAATTGAGGGGTCAGAAGTGGCTGGCATCAAGAAAGTGGACAAAGGTGAGCAGAAAGGAGAGGAATCAGAGGAAAGTGAACTCTCCATAGGGAGATTAAGGCAAGGACACCTTGTTAACTATTGTTTTCTTTATACTGAGCTCCGGCAAACCTCAGCAAGCCATGTCTTAAAGGAAAAGAATGTGGAAGGTCACCAAGCCTTTCTGTCCAACATGTATTTTCCTTTGCAACACCGTCTATATATAGAAAAGCATTTGCATCTCACGTAAAGGATAATAAAACACTTATCAGCAACTTCCTCCTCTATGGCTCAGAAAAACTCTCTTCATTCCATTTGTCTTTGATCTCACCTTTGCTATCGATTCCTCTACTAATTTTTATCTTTCCATTTGTCTTCAATCTCACCTTTCCTGTTGATTGCTCTACTAATTTTTATGTTTCTGTTTCTCACAAACAAAAGTCTGCTCAACCATGTTACACTCCAAAATGACCAACTTCTTCTCCTGTCATCAACCACAAAAGCTCTTGAAAGAATCTTCTGAACACCCAGTCTCTGCTATCTCCTCAGCCAAATACAAAGTTGGCCTCTTCCCTCTGCCACGCTAATAGAATTGCTGTGCAAGGTCACTAATGAGGGCCTCAGGCCCAAACCTGACACCTTCCTTCAATCCTCACAGGACACATGCTCTCCTGGCCCATCTTGACTTTCTTCAACCTTGGCCTTTCTGACACTGCACTCACCTTCAGGACCACACTTCTTCAGCTTAGCTATTTCTTATTATTGCAGTCTCACCCATTCCCCCTTTCCCCATCTTTCAGTCTCCTCTGCTATGGAAACTTGACCTAGTCTCCAAAAAAATCCATGCCAGTTGCCATTTCCTTCCAGATCTCTAGAAACAGACAAGATTAAGTCCTCCTTTGCTGTTCTTGGTATTTGAATTACTCATGCAGCAGCTTCCCTTGCAGCCTCATATTAAAGTAATCTGCATCCCTGTGTTCCACCTCTCCCTTAGTCTGCAGGCTCCTTGAAGGGAAAGATTCAACCTTATCTATCTTTGTATCTCCAGGTCTAAGAATAGAACCGGACACATAACAGGTATGGGCTCTGGAGTCTGGCATCTATAGAGTGAGCATGGGAATGGTTCCTACTTCACAGCACAATGTGCAGCATGCTGGCTGTTATCATCATCATCAAGAGATGAGAGTTAAATTCTACTGAACCTAATAATATGAAGACAGGTGTGAGCATTGTTCCCCTGTGAATTTTCTGCAGTATCTGATTTCAGGTAGTTCAGTGTAAAAAAAAAATGTGCTTTTAATTACCTGGAAGATACCAAAAATCAAATTTATCAGATATTTCTGATGGTCTCAGTTTTGTACAAACTGTTTATTAAATTACTTTATACAGCACCATTTCCATCTCATTTCCTATAGAACCACAGAATGTCTACGTATGCTGGAAGGGCAGGGGAAGAAATACTGAGGAAATGAGAGGAAAAGGGGCAGGTATACAGGAAATAGTCAAGGTCAACTGCAGACAACATTGATACGGAGAAAAGGATGGGGCAAGATTTTTCTCACAACCCTACATCCCAGAGCCCTAAACACTTTCACTGACTTTCAGTAACAATGGTGAGAACTTCTGCTATAAAATTACTTTTACAACAGCTAAGAGGCCTCAATGTTTAATCATTATGACATATATAGGAGTACGGTATTATTATTTTACAGGCAAGAAACTGGGACTCATAGACGTCCAATAGCTTACTGAAAGTTCTGCATTCAGAAAGCAGCAAAACTGGCATCTGAACTCTGGTCTTTCAAATTCAAGAGCCCTTACCCACTCTTAATCATATCTACACCACCTCTCCAAAAGATCACATGAGGAAATAATTAATCACTACTCGAAGAAATTATCCAGCTCTTCCTCCATGACAAATGAGGGGTTAGATTCTAGGAGGCTCCAAGTGAAGTGTAAACCTAAATTCTTGGTTTCCAACAGCAAGGAAATGCAGGGAATTAAGACACTTAAGTGTTTGCATTTAAGGGTAACTCTTAGGTCCTTCTTCTAATGAAGTCTAAATGGAAGTGAACCAAAACTGAGGCTATCAACTAATTAGGCTTCATTCTTTTGCTTTATATGGACCCCCCTCTTGAAGTCCCAAAGGACCAAGCTATGCAATTTATATGTGAAGAAGCTAAAACCAACCAAGAGACATTGAGCAAAGAGTCCTAGTCTTCTAGCCAAGAGGAGTAATAACAACACTAGATTGCCAGATACAAAGAAAGAAGGAATACAAAAGAGGTTCAAAACAAAGGAGTGTTCACAGCTGTTGCTATCGGGAAGGCTTCACAGAGAAACCGGCATTAGAGCTAAGGATACTTAGATCATATTCTTTCATCCTAAAATTGTAAAAAGGTCTGAAAAGATGTACGATTTTAAGGACCTACCATCCAAGTTATATTGTACAAATGTAATCCCAGCCTTCATACTGCAGAGCATATAGGAACTTCATATTCAGAAACAATTAGATGATTTTTGAACAATGTCTTCTTTTAAAGAAAAGACATTTTCCAGATTAATAGATAGCAGTTGAGTAAATGTGTTCTTTGCTTAGAAATCCCAGAAATAATTATCAGCATGAAAGGTAACCATCAAGCAAAATGTCGACAATTTTTCAAGTTGGGTTTTCTCCCCTCTCAGAGTTATTAATAAACTTACCACATTTTGGTTAAAATATTCGTTCACAGGGAATAGTAATTTATCCAAAATGAATAGAATTATAATATTTAAACATGTATTTTGCCAACAAAAATTAATTTGGGTTGAGTTTTTTAGCATACATAATTCCACTGGGCAACAAAAGTCACTTCATCTTCCATCTTGTCAGAAGAGCAAAGAAAAGCAAGTGCAATTTTAAATGTTTAATTAGAAGCAAAATCAAGTATATATAATGATATACCACATTGCTAGCAAGTAATAAAGATAAACATCTTTGTACATTATCAACACTGAGAAACACTGTCAAATTTCACTTTGCTTACAGATGGCAGAAAGAAACTTCTATAGTATTAAATGGCTTTTCAGATACCACTTCTGAGTTTGGTTGTTGTTGGTGGTGGTTTTTTTCCCCAAGAACTTGGGGTTGGGATAATCTGAGGCATTAGAGTTTTGACAGTGACATTTCCTTGTAATTGAGAGAAGTTTGTGAAGTTTAGACATGATTGTGTTTGCCTTTAGCAAACACACCGTTCACATTTTGAGAAAAACTGCTGATGCAGTCCTAATGAAACTGTTCCAGCCCTGCTAAATCACTGACAGATGTGCTTGCCTGCCAAGGGATTTCCCTCGGAATGTTCTCATTTTCTTCTGTTTAGAGAAAGTTCATTTAAAATCTGTTAAAATGTATTAATGTGCAGCATTGCATTATAGCTTGCTGTGGGCATACTGGTAAAAGAGGAGTTACGTGAAGACTAGCATTGGGATATCTACCAAAAACTTAAGAAATCCATCCAAAACAGAAACCTTCCCTGTCCCCAGCATTCCAGAAGGGAGGCCTCATCCGGTCCACAGAACTTACGCTGCATAATTTCATAGAGTGTTCCAACAGAAAGGGGCTCATCTATTCCCCCACGCCCATTTAAAAATATGTCTGTGGCTGACACTGCCGTCTAGAGAGATTAAGTGACTTGTCGACAGTCACCAGGTCAGTTGTCCAGTGATGATGGGGCCACCTGCAAATACCAGTTTAATGGAGAAAACAAAAGGTAGTTTTTACCCATTAGTTTTGCACAAGGGATGAGGCTCAAAGATCCTCTGAGTACGGAGCTAAAACTTTTATTTTATTATCAAATCAATGTGTTCTACAGTTCCTATGGTGACTATGGAGGAATCTATTTTGGAAACTTCATTAGAGTTGCAAACACCTTAACCATTACAGGGAGGATTAACACAGCCTTCTTTAGTGAATTAAAATTGACTTGTGGGTGTTGGTGTAAGCATTTAAGACAATATCACGATGATGGTACCTCCAAGGAAGTAAAATGTTTAATTCTTCAATTTAAAAAAAGCCCAGTTTTTTTTTCTCTTTTTCTAAACGAATGCAATACTCAAGTCTAAGTGGAACTGGTAACCACACTCATTCCTGGATCAATGCGAATGCCCATCTACCGACTGAAAAGTATAATGAACAGCTATTATTCTTACCTATCTCAACTCCCTTCCTTTGGGGTAGGATTTCCCCCCCACCCACGGTGCTATTGACATTTGGATCAGATACTTGTTTGTTGTGGAGTGCTGTTCCGAGCATTGTAGATATTCATGTCCTCTGCCCACTAGATGCCAGTAGCACCATCTCCCCAGTTAGGACAACCAAACTGTCTCCAGACATTGCTAAATGTCTCCTGCTGGTGGGGTGGACAGGACAAATCACCCCCTGTTGAGAACCACTGCTCCAAGAGGCCTTCCTTGCTGCACTGATGGGGCTGCCATCCACATCATGTGCCCAGTAGCTACTCAGAGCTCACGACCTCACAGTCAGGGCTTCCCCAGTGTCCACCATTCTGTCCTGCTGAGGGCACCAGTTGCCAGCTCTTCTTCCCCAGGATCTATTCTTTAATTCCATATACTACCCAGCATCCTCTCAAACCTCATCTTTTCCCCTTGCCTAAGTCATTCAAAGTACATAACTGCTTACAACTAAGGAAATCTACCTAATAAAAAGCTATGCAGAAAATAATCATCCCAACAATCCCCCCTTTCTTTTTTTTTTTTCTCTTCTTTCTTTTCTTTTTATTGTACTATATGAGAAGATGGATGCTGGCTGAACCTATTACGGTAATCATTCCATAATCTATGTAAATCAAACCATCATGCTGTGTACCTTAAACTTATACACTCATGTATGCCAATTATTTCAATAAGGCTGGAAACAAATTGAATGCAAAAAAATATTATTTTCATTTGTGTGGGTAAAAAAAATTTTTAATGCATTTGTTATATATTAACGGTACAAAGAGGCAGAAGCATAGAATCACACACCACCCCCCCCCAAACTAACAAAAATAGCAAGGTAATGATAAGAATTTTGAAAGACTACCATGTAACCACCATCTATAAAATCAGCAAAGTAGTAGGTGATTTTGCTAAAAATTTTTATCTATTTGACAGAGAGAGAGTGTGTGTGCCCAAGCAGGGGGAGCAGCAGAGGGAGAGGGAGAAGCAGGTTCCCCACTGCACAAAGAGCCTGATGCAGGGCTTGATCCCAGGACCCTGGGATCATGACCTGAGCCAAAGGCAGACACTTAACCTACTGAGCCACCCAGGCACCCCTTAAAATTTTTTAAACTATAAGAAAAGAAAATGAAGATTCTGGTAACGTCAACCTCATCAACTCTCTTTACCCCAGCCTTCCACACACCCAGAAGCAGCATGAAAGAAAGAAAGGAAGTACAGAGAATGCTTAGAATTCTCAAAAATACCCTAGAAGTTGTAAAGGTCGGGACTGAGGGGAGAAAGGGCATGATGACAGAAACCTGGATAAATTCAAGAAATACAGCTTTATTACAGAAGCCCCTTCATATTATTTTAAGACCCTGCCAGGGGCGCCTGGGTGGCTCAGTCGTTAAGCATCTGCCTTTGGCTCAGGTCATGATCCCAGGGTCCTGGGATCAAGCCCCACATTGGGCTCCTTGCTCCGTGGGAAGCCTGCTTCTCCCTCTCTCACTCCCCCTGCTTGTGTTCCCTCTCTCACTGTGTCTCTGTCAAATAAATAAATAAAATCTTTAAAAAAAAAAAAAAAGACCCTGCCAATATGTACTACTGTGTACATGTGTACATACTGATGTTCTTCACGTGAAAAGATGCTCTCTCAGGCAAATCAATTAGAAAATGGCATCCCGCCCCCCGCACCCCCACTCTGGGCTGAAGCAGCCTTACAACAGGCACATTCTTGGTGAGCAGAATGCAGACTGGATTTTAGTCCCCACTCAAGCCCCCTCAGCCAGGTGCCCTTAATGCAGGGACAACCTGCACAACAGTCCATGACAGCCCTGCCAACAGCAGCAGGAAGGGCCATCAGGGCCTGCTGATTTCCAGAGCAACATGCCAAGTGAAGGAAAGTGGTCTAGTCCAAAGGTGTAGAAGAGTCCTGGTTGAGCAACGGGCCCAGGATATTTAACAGGATCTCAGACGATAGCTCAGGGACAGGATATTTAATACAGTTTCAGTAGACAGAGCAGGGTGCAGGTCCCCAAGCATGGGCTGTGCTCTGCTCCACCATAGCTTTCTATTCCCACATCTGCACAATGTCTATTGCAGTGGCTTTCAAATTTTAAGAGGCACCAAAATCACCTGGAGTGCTGATGAAAACAGATTGCTGGGCCCCATCTCCAGAGTTTATGACTTGATAAGGTTGAGGTGGGGTCCAAGAATTTCCTTCATTATGATGCTGCTGGTCCCAGGACCACACTTTGAAAACCAGCCACCTTTAGAAAAGTAGGCAAAAAGCAACATCCAGTTCTCAAACTTAGGTCTCAGAATTTGGAAGACAAAGTAGTCCCAAATAATCCGAAAAGAAGCCAAGGGAGATCCATTTACACCAGTTTGGAAATGAACATAAACACCCATCTTACTAGTAAGAGGGATACAAAGAGAAGGCATGCTTATCTAGCACGCAGACAAGTCGGGGATGGGAAGGTGTGAGGAAGTGAGGAGCATTATGCAAAGGACAGATGAAGAGCTCAGCTGGAAGTAAATATAACCCAAAGAAGAGACACAAGTTCCCCATGAGTGCTTTGTAATATTAAAGAACTTAATAAGAATATTCAATGAGAGCTCAGAGCTGAGAAGATAAAAGGAAATTCCAGAGCTAAGCAAACACTCTGAAAAATATTATGTACCACTGAAGATCTAATAAATAAATTAGAAACAGAAGTGGGAAAAAAGTCAAAGCTAAAAACCAAATTAACAGAATGATGACAAAACTCAATATAATGAATGCATAAGGAAAAGGCAAGAAACTTGTTAAAGCAAACAGAAGGCAACACATTAATTTGGAAGACAGAGAAAGTAATCCAACAAAAGAACAACTGGTATTCCCTGAAACAGTGGACCAGGAAAAGGAACACTGAGTTATTACACAGAAACCTGTCCCTAAAGGAGGAAGAGCTACGACCATAGGTGCAAATGATACATCATATTGAGAAAAAAAAAATGTAAGAATCAGCATTAAGACATCCTAATTAATCTATCAGACATCGAGGATAAAACTAGAGTTATTCAGGCATCAAGAAGAAGGAAGCATGTCAGCTTCAACAGGGAAAAAGAATCAGCCTGGCCTCACGCCTTGCATAGCAACATCCAATCTCTGAAAATCATGTGGCAAAATCTGTAAGCTTCAGTGGGAAAGAAAAGGGAACCCAAGAATATCGTATCGGCCAAGTTGTTATGCAACTTGGAGAATCATGGAAATAACTGAACAATTTGGGCCACAAAAGGGAGAGGAATTGAGACTATAGTAGGACTCTGACCACGCAGATACAAAGACCTTGGTCAACTGCTGGTTGTCCTGGAAACAGGATTCCAACCATTATACTGAGATAAAATCACATGCTAAAAAGGAAAACAGTAATTAGAGTTGGGGGCCATATGCAGAGCCTAACTCTAACTTGGGAGATGCTCTAGGCAGAGCTTCAGATGTATTTTTGCCCACAAATAATTAGTCCTGAAGGGGAAGGATTTGGTTTATGTATGAAAGGGTCATGTTGAAATGGCATGCTCAAAAGTAATGCTATTCTGAGTGTTGCTTCTCCTGGAAACTCTGACCAAGGCCCTGGAGGTAGCAAAGTATACAGGTGCACATAGCCCGATTCCACTCTCTAGTTTCTTCTCTATGTAGTAAATGGCATGAATAGGAAACAAAGCACTGCATGCTATTGGTGTCCTATGTGATTGGCCATGGGACTGAAGAGATCTCTGCTCACTCTCCCCACCCCACTTCAATAGCCCAGGAGGTCTGGACCTATGCAGGGTGGAGAGTAACCAAGAACCAACACATTTATGTAATATCACACCCACTTTATGAATAACATTCTGCTTTTATCATGTTGATTTCACAGATTCCACATCTACCAGGAGGAACTGTATTCAGAGGGTAAGTAACCCATCCACAGTCTATCTGAAACAAGAGCTTCCTGACTTCATTCAGACTCCCTTCTGTTTGCTTGGGATTTCTCTCTTCTCTAAAACATTTTGGTTGGGAATTTTTTAAATGATTTCTATGCTTGTGTAAGTACTTTTTTCACATCTAAATTATGGATTCTGTGCTCAAGCACACGTGCATGTGCACACACACACACAATATAAACAAGAAAGGAAGATAATTTTCCTCAAATAATAATGTCCATGAATTGAAAGCTTGGAGTATAGCTTAATATGGTTTGGTTTGGTGCATTCTACAGAGCTGGCTTTGTAAATTAAAGGTGTGATCCCTTGAAATCACTGTGATAAAAGTGATTTGAAATCATACTACTGACAGTCATAATAGAAACACATGCCTCCTTACCACTCATAGCTCAGTCTGGTGAGAACAAATCAATAGAGTGAAATGCTTGCGGCTTCTTAGAGAAAGGTTCCACCTGACAGATATCAGGAGATCAAATATTCACACTGCTTAGGACCAAGAAGTGTATGGATTAGGACATACTTGAAAAGGCAGCCAGAGAAGGATAGAAGCCCACCCTGTGAGGCCTTTGGTCACTATTCCTTTATTTAACTTTCAATTTGTTCATCTCTTGTCTCTGTCCTGCGAGTTAAAACTATACCAATAAAAGACATCAAGGAACTCTTGGTCCAGTGGTGGAAACAATTAATACATGATTTTGAGCTATTGTTCAAGAGGTGTGCACAGGGGGTGCTAGGGGAACACAATGAAGGGGTACCAATTTTTGCCCTTCTAAGGGGGTTTTGAGGAGGTTGTCTGAAGTAGCCATTAGAAACAAACAATTATAGGGGATGGGAGAGGAGAAGAGAAAAAGCAAGGACCTCCAAGACTTTGGGCATGTGAACTTTTTATATGACATAGTATTTGGTCACTCCATCATAGATAATAAGTTTCCAAGGGAAGCCCATCCTGCATACCATTCTAGAAATCAGAGGATGTTATTATTCAAATTTACCTGGCTACTTTTAAGGTGGCCCGAGCTCTAATTTCTCAAGGATGATATTCTTCTTGCCCATAATTGTTACTGGAGCCAGAAGTACCAAGTCTTTCTACCTAATTTCCTGCCCAATGAAGAATTCTCCTTTATGACGTTCCTAATGGATGTTCAGCCAATTTCTTGTTAATTTTTGGCTCCTTCACCTCTATTTCCTTTTTGTTACAGCATGCTAATTCCCCTTTGGGAAATTTCCCCCTATTGTAGATAGTCTTTGTAGGATAGTAAACTCAGTGCCCTACCATGTCACTACAGGATTTGAAAAGATCCCCGGAGACCTCTGGTAGATGTTCTGCTGTCCCCATTCTACATGGACAAAGGATAAACATGTAATCTAAACTCAGCCAGCCAGCTCTTCTCTTCCAGAACTTTAAATCCTAAGTAGGGTGACACACCACTCATTTGTCCATATTACTGTGGACTCTCAACAGTCAAGTAGATTCCATCTAGATTCCTTTCCTGTTTCTAAGCCTGGTCCTGCTGCATGCATCTTATTCTGTTAATTCCCTGATAACCTTCTGATAAATTCTATTTTAACTTATGTTAGCCTGAGTTGCTCTCTATTACCTGCTGCCAAAGAACTTTAATTCTGCTTGAATCCTTCTACTCATGGGACTATCACTACTTTGTGAGGCTGATTATCCCACGGGTATACCTCTGAATTTGCTACAGTTATTAATTCAAACTAAAATCAGCTTCCCTATTACTAGGGTCTGTCATCAGTAACTAGAAAAAAATAAATTTTAGTCCTTCTATACGATAACCACCTTAGTATCTGAGGACAGTAAGTAATTACCAATAACCACACCACAAAAAACAAGTCATCCCTTTCTCAAGTTGGAAACCACCAGCTTCTTTTCTACCCTGATGTAAAGTCCCCAGACCACAGAAATCAGAGAGCTGGATTGTTGATGGGCATCTTAATCATTTTCTTGGGGTCCCAGGGAAGTAAGAAGGCACTTCCTCAAAGAGTCTCTTTGAAAGAGAGTACTTCCATGTTTATTGTCTGCAAGGGTTGGGGAATGGTAGAATTCGTTGATAGGATACAGAAGGCCTTCTTATCATATAACTATTAGGTTTCTCTGTATTCCTCTCCAGTCTGCCCCCAATTAATGGTATATTATCTTCTCTACTGAAGTTGGGATAATTGGTGGTTATTTTCAGAGCAACTCATCAGGATGATAGAGATTGATTCTTTTTAATTGAGGTAGCGGAGGTGTTGAACATTCGTTGGGTACTGAGTAAATGTTGCTAGGATTGCAATTTCCCAAAACACCTGTCTGATAAACATCATGTCCTCAACATTTGCAAACAATCCAATGTCTCTCCTCCCCCATTCAAGTATTCCTTCTCATTCTAATATCTACTCTAACTACAAGTTTATGATTCTATATTCACTTCACTACTTCTGAAAAACATTTGTCTGTAAAAATACATCTATTCTTGAGCAATAGTCAGTCAGAAACCTGAGTTTTCATGACAATCAGAGGAAAAACAAGGGATGGACAGAGAAGAGTCCCTGTTCTCTATAGGCCTCACAGTCTGATGCTCATGCAGCTTCCTCCTGCCCCATCTCCTTATTCCTTTCACAGAGAGTGAGGATTTAGGGCAAGTAATTCCCCCATTCCAGAAAGAAAGCAGCTCCACTTAGAGTACCATGCTTCCCTGTGACAGAGCTTTCAAAGGAGCATAGTGTAATGGCCATCTTCTCTCTTGCCTGTTCACACAAAGGATGACTTCCTCTCCTTTCCTCCCATCCCCTCCCCTCTCCTCTTTAGTTCAGTGGACACCAGCACTGAGTATAATGTCCCAGCCTGAGGAGGCCTGAGGCAAGTAGCCTGGACCAGCACCAACCAACACTGAACATAACTGTCTCCTACTCTTTGCCTCCTTTTCCTCTAGGGCTATGAGTGTTCTGGGTTGGCTGCACCTCCCACTGCTCAAGTGAGATTTGACACTCAATTAGGGCTGAAGAGAAACTGACAGACTGCTCTGGATCCAAGTCACTGCAGTTACTTTAAGAGAGGTAAAACCATTCACCAAATGTTCAGTCCAAGTCACCACGGTTCTACTTGGGGAGGTAGGGGCCCATGGCAGACTGCCCCAAGATGGGCTGCTTTGGCATAAAGATTATTTTAGTTAAAATTAAGCAAAACCCAGCAGATGCAGGAAAAGCTCTCTGCTTTCCCCCTCAACTGCTTAAATTTACATTGGAAAGGAGAGCCCATAACAGGAAGAAAGCTATTAAAAGAGACTTACCTTTACCTAAGTAACTATCTACATAATAGAACAACCTTCTTTTTCCAAACATCTCCTCTCATCTTGCTAATGGCCTTCCTTCCCTTTGTACTCTCAGACCCTTACCCCTCTCCTTAGCTCATATAAGCATCAGGTACATGATTTCCAGAAAGAAAAGAAGCTGGGCCAAATAGACACTTGGCCCAGTATCATCATAACAATATCACAAGCTCACACTCCATCCTGATGGCACATACCAGATTTTTTTGACTAATGAAAAAATATATGTCATACAAAAGAAAAAAAAATCCTAAATGATGTACATCCTTATTTGGCTTTGCACTTCAGTCAGAATCACATAAACAGACATACGAATTGAAGCACTCTAAAGGAATGGGATGATGCTAAACTAGTAAAAACCATGACATAAAAGTTTTTTTTAATTCTAAAATGACTACTTTTCTTCACATTTTACTATTTCATTAAATGAGAGTTCTTTTCAAGTGATGTATATTTAATGCAGGGTTTTTTTTTTAAGTCTCCAATAACTCTTATTACATTGTTGGTGTCTTTTATAATTCATATTTTATAATTCATATAATTCTCAGAACTAATGAAAATTGGTAAATTCAATCATTTGACCTCTGGACCAGAGACTGGTATGGCATAAACCTATCCAGGGAAACCCCCATAGGTTCCAAATATTTTTCCCGATCCTACTGAAATTTTCTCCCACGTGGGTTTTAGAGGGTGTTCCTTATGCCCTGTGAGGAGAGGAATATCCTGACAATAGAGTAGATAAAAGTACATTGAGGAGTCTTCCACCTTCTCCCTTTCCTTAAAAATTGTGCGCCCACTCCTGCCAGGTTTGAACGTCTGTCTGCAGGACAGAGCAAAACAGTGTCCTCTGCAGAGGAAGAAAGGGGCAAGGGGACAGACTCCCTAATAGTCACCCACAGAATTAAACAGATTCACCCACCCAGCATCTTCCTGGGAGGAGGTATTTTCTTGTGTCCTCTTTAAAATATTCCTATGAGAAGGTAAAGGCTAAGAGAAGGTAAAAGTTAGACATACTACAATGAGTGAACAGTAGGTTTTACCCAGGAGCTTTGTTCTCCTACCACCAGCTCAGAGCAGCTCACGGTGGACAAGTGGTTCCTACCGGTGGGGGGAGAGGGGGGTCACACACCACAGGGACACACAGAAGGGGAATGCAGCCATGCCCCAAGGTGGTGTTAAACAACATTAAATCACGTGGTGAGACCTGTACTTGCTTAAACTCCTGTTCAATCCTTTTTTATTATATCAAGTGGAAAGCTTCAATATGGTGCCACATGTCTTAATCAGCTAACACTTGGGAGTCTCCCCTTCTAACAGAGAGAAATAGGCCTCAGGTTCAGAGCCATTATCGAGAAATAGCATCTACCTTGAATTAATTTGTGATAATTTACTTTCACTAAATATTTCTGTGTTTCCTTTCTCATTGTGGTAGGTGGCATGATTTCCATTTAAAATAGTGGCATGGTTTTCTTTCAAAACTTATGGTTTAAAAGTGAGTTAATTCAAAAGGAATGAGATCTTGCCATTTGCAATGAAGTGGATGGAACTGGAGGGTGTTATGCTGAGCGAAATAAGTCAATCAGAAAAAGACATGTATCATATGACCTCACTGACATGAGGAATTCTTAATCTCAGGAAACAAACTGAGGGTTACTGGAGTGGTGGAGGGTGGGAGGGATGGGGTGGCTGGGTGATAGACACTGGGGAGGGTATGTGCTATGGTGAGCGCTGTGAATTGTGTAAGACTGTTGAATCACAGACCTGTACCTCTGAAACAAATAATACAATGTATGTTAAAAAAAAAAGAAGAAGAAGAAGATAGCAGGAGGGGAAGAATGAAGGGGGGGAAATCGGAGGGGGAGACGAACCATGAGAGATGATGGACCCTGAAAAACAAACTGAGGGTTCTAGAGGGGAGGGTGGGAGGATGGGTTAGCCTGGTGATGGGTATTAAAGAGGGCACGTTCTGCATGGAGCACTGGGTGTTATGCACAAACAATGAATCATGGAACACTACATCAAAAACTAATGATGCAATATATGGTGATTAACATAACAATAAAAAAAATTTTAAAAGTGAGTTAATTCAAAGAAATAGTAAATATACAATAATATATTAAATATCTCAGTGCCATATACAGATATGGCAAAAACTGTATATGGGGCACATGGGTGACTCTCCTGCCGCTTTGGGGATTGATGCATGATTAGATCCTGTTGCTTCCAAACCTCCTCAAAAGAAAAGAGCATTCCACCTGACAGGTGTGTGAACTCACACCTTGCCCATGTATGGGAACATAGGAAATCCAAAAAATCCACAAGCACTGTTGTTATCCTGCTACTGCCTATGGCTCCCTATTCCCTTCTACGTGGAGTTCAACCTTTTCCTTCTGATGAGAAAGCATTCTTCATAATTCCGCCCACTCAGCTCAGGCAGGTATCTCCCTGACCCACATATAATACACCCAACCATTTCTACCTGAACAGCCTTCTTTATGTTGTACCCCCTAACCCTCCCGCTGGAATCTGCTTCAAAGGTCTCCTTTCTTAGGTGCGACACCAGAAAAAGCTTCCACTCTTCCTTGCATCAAACCCAGAGCTCTTGCTATCACTTCCACATGCTGCATACTCAAAGCATGTGTATGTAAGAAAGAACTTTATTCCAAGACTTTGTTTGCAGAAGGAAAGTAGAGTGATTGAATACATTGTTCTACAGTGATTTTAATTGTCACTCTAATCTGATCAGTCTCTAACCAGCTAATCGGTATTTAATCGGTTGCTTTAATTTTATCACAAAGCAGCTAGAATGCAGCTGTGGCTAGACATGACACAAATAAATAAAATGCATTATTATTTTTATTATATTTATGCATATGAGTCTTATTTTACTTTTGTCAAAACTAGACTCACTTTCACTCCGCTGGTAATTTGTTGGTATTAAACCGGTTTTGAGCATTTGCATGGTGAAAACAGTTAGAAATGTCTATTCATTGCCAACTATAAGTTATATAATAAGTTGTTAGATGTACCCACCTTCATTTTCCAAATAATCTTGTGATTCATTTAAATATTTGTACAGTGCTTCAATCACTGGCATTGTTTCTATTAATTAATGATACTAGGGTTTAGTTCTAAGGAATAAATAAATGTAAAAGTAGATAAAACAGAACAAGTTCATCCTACAAAAGGAATCTGCCTTGATCACCCTGAAATATAATTCCAAATGTTGCCACACAATTAATTCCCCAGAGAATAAGACCTGGAAGCATTAATAATACTCTGACTGGTTTAGATTTGAACATGGGTACAATAGGTTCCAAAGCCCCATGTAAGTATTGGAACAACTTGACCTTATTTCAGCTTCTTCCAAAAACTATCAGGGACAACCATAGAATCAACATGAGAAATTATTAGGGACACACACAGTGCCTGCCTAAAAGGGCCCAGAAAACTACCACAAAGTTAAAAAAGATATTAACAATAAAATCACAACACCTCAAGACTGCTCTTCGGACCTCTGACATCCTTGCTGCATGACCTCCAGGCCACTTACTCTTAAGTCTCAATTTTTCGATCTGTAAAATGGGAGTGATAACAGCTGCTTACACATTAGCGTGAGGTTTAAATAAGACATGAGGCTCTAGCCAAGGGGTCCAACTGCTCCTTTAGCTACTGGGATCTCCGGGGCTTACTCAGCACAGCCAGTGCTGCTCACCACCTGGTCTTCTCTTCATCCTGCTGAGATTCACTAATCCACCAAATGCTCGTTGAGTACCTCTGGTGGGCCAGCCACTATATGAGCCCACCTGCTACACAACACTGAAGGTCCAGTTTGAAAGAAAAAGCCATTTCTCCCATGAGAGGATGACTAGATTTGCCTTTAGACAAAACATGCTGGGGAGATATTTGTGTTAAAACCAAGATCAAGACACCTATGGAAATATTCTATGGAACCATTAAGGAAGAAATGGCCCTTAGTCCAAGGTTCTCCTTTTCTGTCTGATGAAGGAATCGTGCGTGTTATTTATATAGTATTGTGGCAGTTCTGAAGCATTACTTTGTGTAGCAACATTCAAACCCATTCTGGACTAGGCCTAAAGATCTACCTGCCTGAATATCACTACCCCATCACTGAACCCCGGAGTTCATCTAAAAGAAGATGGCCAACAAAGAATCTCTATACAGAACAAATCAGCTAGTAGCTTGGTTTCATTCTTGTCCTGGATCTTTAAACTGGTTCTACCCACATACCACAGAATGACGTTCTGAAAGCTCCCTACATGTGTGTAGTGGAGTGGAAGGCACTCCAGCTCTGTTCTAGGCAGTCACATAAGGATCCCTTACTTTGCTCCTGCACAGGGTCCTGACCCCATCCCTGTTCTTGTTCTGCCTGACTTCAGAGCTCTCGGCAGGATGCCCCATTATTCACCTGACCCTCACCTGCTCTATCTAATGACTCTCACCCACTGAATGTGGCTCAGAAATAATCCCTGCCAATCATGGCTCCATACCCAAACCTAGGGCTTCCTCTCCAACTGGCAGCCTGGTGGGCTTTCCATGGCCTTCAGAGAAGAATGATCAAAGAGAAGAGAGGTCAAACAGACACATGAAAAAGTGCTCAACATCACTTGGTATCAGGGAGATACGAGTCAAAACCACAATGAGATACCAACTCACACCAGTCAGAATGGCTAAAATTAACAAGTCAGGAAATGACAGATGTTGGCGAGGATGCGGACAAAGGTGAACCCTCCTACACTGTTGGTAAGAATGCAAGCTGGTGCAGCCACTCTGGAAAACAGGATGGAGGTTCCTCAAAAAGTTGAAAATAGAGCTATCCCATGACCCAGCAATTGCACTATTGGGTATTTACCCTAAAGATACAAATGTAGTGATCTGAAGAGGCACCTGCACCCCAATATTTATAGAAGCAATGTCCACAATAGCCAAACTATGGAGAGAGCCCAGATATCCATCAACAGATGAATGGATAAAGAAGATGTGGTGTACACACACACACACACACACACACACACACACACACACACACACAACGGAATATTATGCAGCTATCAAAAAGATGAAAACTTGCCATTTGCAACAATGTGGATGGAACTAGAGGATATTATGCTAAGTAAAATAAGTCAATCAGAGAAAGACAATTATCATATGATCTCACTGATATGTGGAATTTGAGAAACAAGAGAGAGGATCACAGGGGAAGGGAGGGAAAAATGAAACAAGATGAAACCAGAGAGGGAGACAAACCATAAGAGCCTCTTAATCTCAGGAAACAAACTGAGGGTTGCTGGAGTGGAGGGGAGGGGGAGGAATGGGGTGGCTGGGTGAGAGACACTGGGGAGGTTATGTGTTGTAATGAGCACCGGGTATTATATAAGACAGATGAATCACAGACCTGTACCTCTGAAACAAAAAACACATTATATGTTAAAAATAAATATATAAAATAAATAAAACAAAATAAAACAGACTAAAAAGAGAGGAGAGGTCAAACAGAAAGGTGAATTCTCATGCAAGAGAAAGATGAGTTATGAACTAACTGTGAAATCCTGAATATAAGTCACATATTCTCTGATCTTCATTCTCCAATTCATGCGAATTGAGAGTCACCTAAATTGCCTTACATAGATATGATCATACATATATACATGTATCACCGCAGCAAAAATATGTCTTTTATTGAAGCCAAAGAAATCTTCTCACCTTCTTCAATTACAACTGCATTACTCCACCAAAAGGTACTTGACCTTCCTCAAACAAACAAAAAATAAAACAAAAATACCCCTGTGCTTTGCATTAACAGTAGAGGATAAATATTCAGTTACTGGATAACTTTTAATATGGGGGCAAATGTAAATCCATTGCTTATTAACATCTGTACCCCTCTTATAGCCAGTTTGCCTGTGCTAAGGCTGAAGAAAATGAACTGGGGTGGTGGTAAAGGATCATTACATTCCAAAAACATTCAAATGAAGGAACACCATTTCTCCCTGGCTAGCTAAATCTAAAAAAAAAAAAAAAAACAAAAAAAAATCTGTGAAAAAAATTACCAAAAGTTCTTATAAAAACTTTAAGACTAGATGACAAAGCATGGCATACAGACCATACTCCCACCTCCTCCCACCATAGCAGACATTATTAAACAATCACAGAACTCTTTCCACTGTGTCTAAACATAACCTTCAAATGCCTCCCAATATAGCATCTCAGGTAAATGCTGGCAACAAATCATACTTGGCATGAATGATAAAAGCTATTTGGAATCCCTGCTTTATGAGACTGACTCTATTACCCTCAATGCCATTTTGAGTATTAAGAATCAAGAATATCAAAATATCACTACTTACATGAAATAAAATAGGGAGGGGATCCTGCCTGTAGGAACATGGATTGGAATATTAATAGAAGATTTCAACCCTGAAACTCTCCAGAAGTTTCCTTCTTATCACTCTAATATCTAACTTTTGTTCCCTTTGCCCCCTCTTCCCCTTTTAAAGCATAAAGGCCACTTCTAGGTCAAAAGAGTTTCAAATTGAGTTCTGGCCAAATGTTGTGGCACCTCAAAGTCTCCCACTTCAGAGGATGAGTGTAATCTTGAGACGGGGCTGTGAGTGCAGAGTGAGAGAGATACAAAGGCAATCCGTGGCACTGCTGAGCTGGGAGAGTGGGTCTGGTGGTAAGCAGGAAGGGGTCAGGGGGACGCAGTGGGAGGTGGGTTGGGGAGCAAGGAGAGCAACAAAGGAGCCAAGGGAATGGAGTGGAAAGAACAATGGTACACATGAGTGACGCTTGGGCTTTAGGAAATAAATGTGAAAATTGTGGCTCTTGAATGAAGAGCTCCTCATGGAGTCTGGCATGTCTTTTCTGATTATAAATACCTTTCCTTCTTCTACCCTCCACCTCTTCTCTCCTTCTTGTACTCTCCATCCTCTTTTCCCTCATCTGCCTTTCCATCCCCTCCTCTTTAACTTCCATTTCTTCCTTTCTTTTGCTCTCTTTTATCATTCCTTCTTCCCTTCCCCTCTTACTCTGCCTTGTCCAAGCTTTAGACAACTGTGCCCACCAGCCCCTTGTGGCTAAGGTACTTGTAGTGTATTCCCCATGCAGCCCAGCATAGAGGGGACTCAGGGACAGAAGGCCGGTGGGGTTCCTAGATACTACAAATCAGAGCGAAGTGCAGGCCACCTGACGGAAGGAGGCAATGAGGTAGTAAGCAGAGATGGAGAAGGTGTATGTCCCGGGCCAGTGTCACAATAAGGTTGGCAGAAAACCAAGAGAGTAGAAAACAGCTCAGGCAGGAATTGATGCAGCTGGAAAAAGAGAGAGAGAAATATGTGGCAAGCAAGCAAAGCAGTAGCACTAATGAGCAGTCATGACTGGAAACAGACCTGGGGGATGAAGGTTAACAGGTTTAAGTGCCCACCAAGGGTAAGAAGCAAAAACCAAAGTGACAAACTGTGGCTCTATAACACTTGACACACAAAAACAGAGGTGTGCCCATTACATGGCAGCACCATGTGAGGAACTCAGTACATATTTCTTGTTTTACTTGAATTTTTATGGTAATATCACTGTGGAAACGGAACTGTTGTTCTGAGACTCAAGAATAACTCATATCAATTTGGGAGCCAAGACAAAACCAAATGCCCATTCTAGTCTGACTATAATTCGGACTGACAGTGCAGAAATTCTTTGTTAAACCCACCCTATTGGACCTGAAGTTCAACCCCATCATAGCGGGGTGCCTCAGAGAGTCATTCTTCCTAACTAG
The DNA here is from genome assembly GCF_004348235.1 of Phoca vitulina. Taxonomy (NCBI): domain Eukaryota; kingdom Metazoa; phylum Chordata; class Mammalia; order Carnivora; family Phocidae; genus Phoca; species Phoca vitulina. Next base: position 17,446,185 of record NW_022589716.1, read on the forward strand.
TTACCGATTTGTAAAAAATCATGAGAGTCTTATATCAAATGACTGCTCCTGAATTGTTACCTTGGATCAACAGAGAGTAAATATTGGCATTTTCATATAGCAATCTGCTATTGGGGAATAATCTAGCCTTCCTGGAGGGACAGAAATAAAGCACATAATAGTCATTTACCAATCATATAACATTAGACACCAGTAATTTGTCATTCACTGCAGTGTTCTAGAATCATTAGAGGAGACATTCAAGTGCTCTCAGACATACCAGGTCTGATCATACAAGAAACACAATTCCTCAGGCTGAATGTACCAAGTCTGCATTAAGGTTTCATGACTCTAGACTGAAAGTTAATGACCAGTGCAAACCACCAGGCTACTACAGTAAAAGAGCAGCAGTAAAAAGGGCCTAATAAATCAGAAATTTAAATGGGATATTCATTTTAGTTATGGTCATTAGAGCAAAGTGATGGTCCAATTTACTTATGCAATGACTTACATTGATCATAACAAGTATTTTAAGTGATATTATCCATTAATTAATTAAGTAAATATTTGATTAGTACCTACTATGTGCATGATGCTCTACCAGATGATATGAGGCATATTCAGACATAAAAGAGATAATCTCTACCTTTAAGAAGCTTGTAATCCAATAGAGAAAGAAAACCTTTTGCAGAACTCTTGTACGACATTAAATAATGACCACATAATGTAAGAGGTATACAAAGAGACTGCTTCAAGACTATAAAAGGAGAAATGACTTATATAATCACCTTATGAAGGAAGTCAGGTAAGGTTGTATATAGAAAAATCATTTGCACATATATTAAAGAAAAAGAACAGATTTTGGATAAGCCAAAATTGCAGGGAAAGGATGCCCAGTCATAAAAACAAGTAACATAGATGGGCTGGATGATGTACTGTCAATGCAGAATCACCAACTCCTTCTCAGCAATCTACATTGCAAAGCTGATGGTGGGGACTACATTTTCCAGAATACCCTTCCCTGAATGGTTCCTAGTGGAGTCAGCCAATGAGAGAATAGTGAGAAGATATGGAAGGCAAAGAGATGGAGAAGCCATCCTTAGAAGTCAGACAAGTGTATACAAATAAGATCTTCATTTTCCACAAAGAAAGTGGGTTAGAGTGGTTAATTCAGTATGACCCTGCTTTCTGTACTGAAAATATAATGTGTCTCTGAGTTACTAACACCCTTGTCATAGAGCCACAATTCTGGAAACTGCCATTGACTAGATTCTTCTTTTTCATATGCTTTATTTGCATGGTAGTTGCCTTAAATACGTATATAATATGTTGTCACCTGTTTGAATACCTATAGGACCTATTAACATCACATCTCTTGTAAACTCACCCCAGATGTGTTGGTGTTTGCTCTGTTTAATTCATTATATGAATCTGCATATAAACAAATATAAACAAAAACAATTCTAAGCCACTATAGGAAATTCATGAAAGCCATACATACCTGGTGTCAAAATATTTCATCACATTTAATGACTATGATGTGTGTATGTTGAATCACTTTCTCCTCTAACCCTTTTGATTTTTTTAATTATAGAAGCAATATTCTCTTGTAAGTAATAAGTGATTATAGCAGGGGTGAGGGATTTGAAATTAAAAACACAATACCATTTGCATTAATATCGAAGTATGCAATACTTAGGTATAAATCAAACAAAATAGGTCCAACATACATATGAGAAAAACAACAAAATTCTGATTCTGAAAGAAATCAAAGCAGATCCAAAAAAAGAGAGAGAGAAAGAGAGACAGAGAGAGATTCCATGTAACTTGATAGGAAGACTCAATATTGTCAAGATGTCAGTTCTTCCGAATTTAATCTACAGATTCAGTACAATCCCAATAAAAATCCCAGCAAGCTATCTTGTGGATACCAACAAACTGATTCTAAAGTTAATATGGAAAGGCAAAAGATCAAGAATATTCAACACAATATCAAAGGAGAATAGCAAAGTCAGAAGATGATACTACTGAACTTCAAGATTTACTACAAATCTACAGTAACCAAAACAGTGTGGTATTGGTAAAAGAATAGATCAGTGGAAGACAATTGAGAGCCCAGAAATAGAACCACAGAAATATAGTCAAATGATCTTTGATAACATTTATTTATGAGAGAAAGAGAGAGAGCATGGCGGGTAGTGGCAGAGGGAGAAGGAGAGAGAGAGTATTGCAAGCAGACTCCCTGCTGAGTGCAGAGCCCGACTCAGGGCTTGATCCCATGACCCCGAGATCATGACCTGAGCTGAAATCAAGAGTTGGACACTCAACTGACTGAGCCACCCAGGTGCTCCAGGATACTCGTTTCAACAAATGGTACTGAAACCACTGAACATCACATGTAAAGGGAAGGGGAAAAAAGGAAAAGAATATAGACACAGACCTTATACTCTTTGTAAAAATTAACTCAAAATGGATCATAAATGTAAATGAGAAACATAGGGGCACCTGGGTGGCTCAGTCAGTTAAGTGGCTGCCTTCAGCTCAGGTCATGATCTCAGGGTCCTGAGATCGAGTCCCACATCGGGCTCCCTGCTCAGTGGGGAGCCTGCTTCTCCCTCTGCCCCTCCCCCCTCTCATGCTCTCTCTCTCTCTTTCTTTATCTTAAATAAATAAATAAAATATTTTAAAAATTGGTTTAAAAAATGTAAAACATAAAACTATAAAGCCTAGAAAATAACACAGGAGAAAATCTAGATGGTCTTAGGTATGGCAATGACTTTTTAGATATAATACCAAAGGCAAGATCGATGAAAGAGATAATTGATAAGCTGGACTTCATTAAAATTAATAACTTCTGCTCTGTGAAAGTCGCTGGCAAAAGAATGAAAAGATAAGCCACAGACTGGAAGAAATATTTGCAAAAGACACGTCCGATAAAGAACTGTTATCCAAAATATACAAAGAACTCTTAAAATGCAACAATAAGAAAATGAACAACCCAAGTAAAAAATGGGCAAAAGACTTGAACAGACACCTCATCAAAGAACAGACAGCCAATACACATATGAAAAGATATACATCAGAAGTCATTAGTGAATTGCAAGTTAAAATAACAGTGAGATACCACTACACATTTATTAAAATAGTGAAAATCCAAAACACTAACACCACCAAATCCTGGAGAGGATGTAGAGCAACAAGAACTCTCATTTATTGCTAGTTGGAATGCTAAATGCTACAGCCACTTTGGAAAAGAGTTTGACAGTTTCTTTCAAACTAAACATATTCTTACTAAACGATCCAACAACCATACCCTTTGATATTTACCCAAATGAGTTGAAAATTTATGTATACACAAAACCTGCAAATGTTTAAAGCGGCTTTAAATTGTTAAACTCATAATTACTAAAATTCATAATTCATAATTGCTAAAGTTTAGAAGCAACTAAGATATCCTTCAGTAGCTAAATGGATAAACAAACCGGTACCTTGAAACAAGAGAATATTATTCAGCGCTAAGGGAAATGAGCTATAAAACCATGAAAAGACATGGAACATTAAATGTATATTCTAAGTGAAAGAAACCAATTTGAAAAGGCTACACAATGTATGATTCCAACTATATGACATTTTGGGAAAGGCAAAACTATGGAAACAGTGGTTGCCAGGGGCTCAGGGGGAGGAAGGGAAGGATGAATAGATGGGGCAGAGGGGATTTTTAGGGCAATGAAACTATTCTGTGTGACACTGTAGTGTTGGGTACATGTCATTACACATTTGTCAAAACCCATAGAATATACAATACTGAGAGTGAATCTTCAAGTTTGTATGTAATCTACAAACTTTAGTGAATAACAATGTATCAAAATTAGCTTATCAATTGTAATAAATGTGCCTACCACACTAACACAATTATAGGGGAAACTGGGACGACTATGGGATATATGGGAACTCTGTACTTTTTGATAAATTCTTCTGTAAATCTAAAACTGCTCTAAAAGGGGTCTATTAATTTTTTTAAAAAAATCAAAGTAATAACATAAATACATTTTTGTTGAGAAAACCTCAAACCATTCAGAGCCTACAGACTAAAACATTTAAGTCCCAAGTAATTCTTTCATACCAATTCCTCTTTTATATCAAGGAGTAAATGCTATTAATGATTTGGTATGCATACTTCGGTCTGCTTTTTAGTATACTCATTTATATATGGGTACATTTCTACTAAGTTATTTCTAACATATATGGACCATTTCATACATAGAATTCTGAAATGTGCACAGTTCTTTATTTTTTTAATTTAATTTTATTATATTATGTTAGTCACCATACATCATTGGTTTTTGATGTAGTGATCCACGATTCATTGTTTTTGTATAACACCCAGTGCTCCATGCAGTATGTGACCTCCTTAATACTCAACACCAGGCTAACCCATCCCCCCACCCCCTCCCCAATAAAACCCTCAGTTTGTTTCTCAGAGTCCATAGTCTCTCATGGTTCATCTCTCCCTCTGATTTCCCCCCCTTCATATTTCCCTTCCTTCTCCTAATGTCCTCCATGCTATTCCTATGTTCCACACATAAGTGAAACCATATGATAATTGACTTTCTCTGCTTGACTTATTTCACTTAGCATAATCTCCTCCAGTCCCATCCATGTTGATGTAAAAGTTGGGTATTCATGCTTTCTGAAAGCTGAGTAACATTCCATTGATATATGGACCACATCTTCTTTATCCATTCATCTGTTGAAGGGCATCTTGGCTTTTTCCACAGTTTGGCTATTGCGGACATTGCTGCTATGAACATTGGGTGCATGGCCCTTCTTTTCACTACATCTGTGTCATTGGGGTAAATACCCAGTAGTGCAATTGCTGGGTGATAGGGTAGCTCTATTTTTAATTTTTTGAGGAATCTCCACACTGTTTTCCAAAGCGGCTGTACCAACATGCATTCCCACCAACAGCGTAAGAGGGTTCCCCTTTCTCCACAATGTATCCAACATTGGTTGTTTCTTGCCTTGTCAATTTTTGCCATTCTAATTGGTGTAAGGTGGTATCTCAGTGTGGTTTTGATTTGGAATTTCCCTGATGGCTAATGATGATGAACATTGTTTCATGTGTGTGTTAGCCATTTGTATGTCTTCTCTGGAGAAGTGTCTGTTCATGTCTTCTGCCCATTTTTTGACTTGATTATTTGTTTTTTGGGTGTTGAGTTTGAGAAGTTCTTTATAGATCTTGAATACCAGCCCTTTATCTATAGTGTCATTTGCAAATATATTCTCCCATTCTGTGGGTTGCCTCTTTGTTTTGTTGACTATTTCCTTTGCTGTACAGAAGCTTTTTATCTTGATGAAGTCTCAAAAGTTCATTTTTGCTTTTGTTTCACTAGCCTTTGGAGATGTAACTTAAAAGAAGTTGCTGTGGCCAATGTCAAAGAGGTTACTGCCTATGTTCTCCTCTAGGATTTTGATGGATTCCTGTCTCACATTGAGGTCTTTCATCCATTTTGAGTTTATCTTTCTGTATGGTGTTAGAGAATGGTCGACTTTCATTCTTCTGCATATGGCTGTCCAATTTTCCCAGCACCATTTATTGAAGAGACCATCTTTTTTCCATTGCATATTTTTTCCTGCTTTGTCGAAGATTATTTGACCATAGAGTTGAGGGTCCATATCTGGGCTCTCTATTCTGTTCCATTGGTCTATATGTCTGTTTTTGTGCCAGTACCGTGCAGTCTTGGTGATCACAGCTTTGTAATATAGCTTGAAATCAGGCAACGTGATGCCCCCAGTTTTGTTTTTCTTTTTCAACATTTCCTTGGCGATTCGGGGTCTTCTCTGATTCCATACAAATTTTCGGGTTATTTGTTCCAGCACTTTGAAAAATGTCATTGGAATTTTGATTGGGATGGCGTTGAAGGTATAGATTGCTCTGGGTAGCATAAACATTTTAACAATGTTTATACTTCCGATCCATGAGCATGGAATGTTTTTCCATCTTTTTGTGTCTTCTTCAATTTCTTTCATGAGTATTTTGTAGTTCCTAGAGTATAGATGCTTTACCTCTTTGGTTACGCTTATTCCAAGGTATCTTATTGTTTTTGGTGCTATTGTAAATGGAATCGAATCTCTAATTTCTCTTTCTACAGTTGCATTGTTAGTGTATAAGAAAGCAACTGATTTCTGTGCATTGATTTTGTATCCTGCCACATTACTGAACTGCTGGATGAGTTCTAGTAATTTGGGGGTGGAGTCTTTTGGGTTTTCCACATAAAGTGTCATGTCATCTACGAAAAGAGTTTGACTTCTTCTTTGCTAATTTGAATCCCTTTTCTTTCTTTTTTTTTTTTTAAAGATTTTATTTATTTGACAGTGAGAGACATAGAGAGGGAACACAAGCAGGGGGAGTGGGAGAGGGAGAAGCAGGCTTCCTGCCGAGCAGGGAGCCCGATGCGGGGCTCGATCCCAGGACTCTGGGATCATGACCTGAGCCGAAGGCAGACATTTAATGACTGAGCCACCCAGGCGCCCCTGAATCCCTTTTATTTCTATTTGTTGTCTCATTGCTGTTGCTAGGACTTCTAGTATTATGTTGAAAATAGTGACCAGAGTGGGTATCCTTGACGTGTTCCTAATCTTAAGGGAAAGGCTCTCAGCTTTTCCCCATTGAGGATGATATTTGCTGTGGGTTTTTCATAGATGGATTTTATGAATTTGAGGAATGTTCCCTCTATCCCTATACTCTGAAGAGTTTTAAGCAGGAAAGGATGCTGTATTTTGTCAAATGCTTTTTCTCCATCAATTGAGAGGACCATACGGTTCTTCTCTCTCCTCTTATTAATGTGTTCTATCACATTGATTGATTTGCAAATGTTGAACCACCCTTGCATCCCGGGGATAAATCCCACTTGGTCGTGGTGGATGATCCTTTTAATGTACTGTTGGATCCTATTAGCTAGGATTTTGTTGAGGATTTTGGAATCCATATTCATCAGGGATATTGGTCTGAAATTCTCCTTTTTGATGGGGTCTTTGCCTGGTTTGGGGATTAAGGTAATGTTGGCTTCATAGAATGAGTATGTAAGCATTCCTTCTGTTTCTATTTTTGGAAAGAGCTTCAGGCACATAGGTATTATTTCTTCTTTGAATGTTTGGTAAAACTCCCCAGGGAATCCATCAGGCCCTGGACTCTTGTTTTTTGGGAGGTTTTTGATCACTGCTTCAATCTCGTTACTGGTTATTGGCCTAGTCAGGTTGTCAGTTTCTTCCTGTTTCAGCCTTGGGAATTTATAGGTTTCCAGGAAGGCATCCATTTCTTCCAGGTTGCTCAGCCTATTGGCATATAGTTGTTGATAATAATTTCTAATAACTGTTTTTATTTCCTTGGTGATAGTCGTGATCTCTCCCCTTTCATTCATAATTTTATTAATTTGGGTCCTTTCTCTTTTCTTTTGGATAAGTCTGGCCAGTGGTTTATCAATCTTATTAATTCTTTCAAAGAACCAACTTCTAGTTTCATTGATCTGATCTACTGTGTTTCTGGTTTCTAATTCATTGATCTCTGCTCTCATCTTTTTTTTTTTATGTTAATCACCATACATTACATCATTAGTTTTTGATGTAGTGCTCCATGACTCCTTGTTTGCGTATAACACCCAGTGCTCCATTCAGTACATGCCCTCTTTAATACCCATCACCAGACTAACCCATCCCCCCACCCCCTACCCCTAGAACCCTGTTTGTTTCGCAGAGTCCATAGTCTGCTCTAATCTTAATTATTTCTCTTCTAATGTGTGGCTCTGGCATCATTTGTTGCTTTTTCTCTAGTTCTTTAAGGTGTAGAGTTAGTTGGTGAATTTGGGATTTTTCTATTTTTTTGAGTGAGGCTTGGATGGCTATGTATTTCCCCCTTAGGACCGCCTTTGCAGTATCCCATAGGTTTTGGACCAATGTGTTTTTGTTCTCATTGCTGTCCATGAATTGTTTAAGTTCTTGATTTCCTGGTTGACCCAAACATTCTTTAGCAGAGTGGTCTTTAGCTTCCAAGTGTTTGAATTTTTGCCAATTTTTTTTTTATGATTGAGTTCCAGTCTTAAAGCATTGTGGTCTAAGAATATGCAGGGAATAATCTCAATCTTTTGGTATCAGTTGAAACCTGATTTGTGACCCAGTATGTGGTCTATTCTGGAGAAAGATCCATGTGTGCTCAAGAAGAATGAGTATTCTGTTGTTTTAGGGTGGAATGTTCTGTATATATCTATGAGGTCCATCTGGTCCAGTGTGTCATTCAAAGCTCTTGTTTCTTTGTTGATTTTCTGCTTAGATGATCTGTCTATTGCTGAGAGTGGAGTATTGAGGTCTCCTACAATTAACGTATTGTTATCAATATGACTCTTTATTTTGGTTAACAGTTGACTTATGTAGATGGCTGCTCCCATGTTGGGGGCGTAGATATTTACAATTGTTAGATCTTCTTGTTGGATAGACTCTTTAAGAATGATATAGTGTCCTTCTATGTCTCTAACTACAGTCTTTACTTTAAAATCTAATTTGTCTGATATAAGAATTGCTACCTCAGCTTTCTTTTGAGGTCCGTTGGCATGGAAAATGGATCTCCATCCCTTCACTTTCAGTCTGGATGTATATTTAGGTTCAAAATGAGTCTCTCGTAGACAGCCTACGGATGGGTCCTGTCTTTTTATCCAATCTGCATCCCTGTGAAGTTTTATGGGAGCATTTAGGCCGTTCACGTTGAGAGTGATTATTGAAAGATACTGAATTAGCTGTCATCATGTTGCCTGTTGAAGACCTTGTTTTTATAGATTGTCCCTGTAAATTTCTTTTCTATATCACTCTTGGGGTCTTTCTCCTTCTATAGCCCCCCACCCCCCTTAATATTTCTTGCAGGGCTGGCTTAGTGGTCACATATTCTTTCCGTTTCTGCCGGTCTTGAAGCTCTGCATCTCTCCATCCATTCTAAGTGACAGCCTTGCTAGATAAAGTATTTTTGGCTGCATGTTCTTGTCGTTTAGTACCCTGAATATGTCTTGCCAGCCCTTTCTGGCTTGCCAGGTCTCTGTGGATAGGTCTGATGTTATTCTGATGTTCCTCCCTCTGTATGTAAGGAATCTCTTCCCCCTAACTGCCTTTAGGATAGTTTCCTTGGTTCTAAGATTTGCAAGTTTTACTATTACATGCCGGGGTGTTGGCCTGTTTTCCTTGATCTTGGGAGGGGTCCTCTCTGCCTCTAGGACACGAATGTTTGTTTCATTCCCCAGATTAGGAAAGTTCTCAGCTATGATTTGCTCAAATATATCTTCTAGTCATCTCTCTCTCCACCCCCTCAGGCATTCCAATAATTCTGACATTGGAATGTTTCAGGGTGTCACTTATTTCTCTGATTCTATTTTCATGGATTCTGAGTTGTTTTTCCCTGGCCTCCTCTTTTCCCTTTTTATCTCTTAATTGCTCTTCTAGGTCACTAATTCGTTCTTCTGCCTCACTTACCCTAGCTGTTAGAGATTATCTAGATTAGATTGGATCTCATTGATGGCATTTTTAAGTTCTGCCAATTCAGCTCTCATTTCTGCCCTTAGAGACTCTATGTTGCCATTAATTGATTTCTCCATTCTAGCTATTGTCTTCACAATTGCTAGCCTGAATTCCACCTCCGACATCTTGGTTATATCTGAATCCATTTGTAAATCTGTGGCATAAGTCATAGTCTCTGAGTCTTTCATATTTTGGGGGTTCCTCCTCCTAGTCATTCTGTTGACAAGTGGTTGAAGGAATGTATAGAGTCCAAATTATTGACCACAACCCCCAAGAAAGATGCACCTGTTTTCTAGGGATCTTAGGGTTGCTGGCCTCTTGTTTTCCCAGCCTGTCTTCTGGGGGAGGGGCCTGTCATGCTGCTACTCAGGCAACCCTGTTTGGGCAGAGTTGCCCTGCCCCCTGTGGCGGGGGATGGGCTCAGTGAAAACTGGTCGTTTGGGGCTTTTCTTCTCTGGCGGCTTTCCCTGGCGGCTTTCTGTTTCTCTTTCGAGAGTCAGAGCAGAAGAGACTGTTTCCAAGCCTCTACCTCAGAGCAGAGAGATTGCAGTCTGTTCTTCAGTGAGCTCTCCAGGCCACACTATCTCCGTTTCTGTCTGTGCTGCTATAAACTGCAGCATCCTGGGTTGTGTGCCCCTTAGCAGTGCTTCCAGTCCTCGCCTCCAGGTCGGGGCAGGTCTCTGCCCTTTGTGCTTCTAAAACCGCCAGCCGCCCTCAGTTTGCACGCATGGCCCCCCTCCAGGTTTCTATCTGGAGGGCTGCCCTAAAGTCCTTTCTCCGCCGCTACCAGTCTGCGAGTCTGTGCCCCGTCCCCAACGCGGGAGGCTATCGCTCACTGGCAGTGTAGGATCCCAATGGCCAGACTCCCTCCCCCTTCGGTTTATCCTCTGATATCTGCCCGCAGAATCACGGCTCCCAGCTTCATACCTTGAAACCAAACGCCTGCAATATTCTGTTTGTAGAGATCCAGATCTATCTTCTTACATCTCTGGCTGATTTTGTGGGTGTTCAGAGTGGTCTGATAGATATCCATCTCAATTCTGGGGACTGGTTGGAATAAGGTCCCCTACTCCTCCGCCATCTTTTCCCCCCTCTGTGCACAGTTCTTTAAAGCATCCACTAGGGATTGTGTTGAGCCTTATAGGAAAACATGTTCCAGAAGATGCATTTCAATGGTTGGTACTCTGTAATCTGAGATTTCTTTTGTCTTCCCAGAGCATTGTATAGTGATGAGCATATAGCAGGAACTCTAGAAATGATTATTGATTGATGGTCAATTGACTAAGTCAAGATGAAAAAGAATGAGGCCATTAAATACAGCTATATGGTCTGACAGTTAAATTTTAGAGACAATCAACCCTTTGACTATATAGCCAGTATATCAATGGAGTGTCCATTGTATAGGGTGAATAACCCTTTTCATGTTTAATAATGATTTTGCCCTTGGGGCTATACACAATGTAGGGACTGTTAATCCCATTTCAGAGGCAAGAAAACTGAGGCTCAGGAAGGTTAAATAACTTGCTCAAAATAGTCTGACTCATTGGTAATGGAGCCTCCAAGTCTCGTGGTACCATTCCAAAGTATCATCTACAGGTAACAAGCATCCACTGGCCCTTTTGTCACAATCTTAATTGACTGAAAAGGCTATTTGCATCCAAGAGGGACAGGATCATATCCATATCTTAATATTAAGGCTCCATTTTTTCCTTTCCTTAAACTGAACCTCATTTAATCACATGGATTGTTTAAAGGTAGAAGGGTAGACAGGGTTTTTACACAATCTGGTGCTCAGTTGCTTAGGAAACTGTTTTTACCATTAGGTGGGCAGGACTAACACACTGTTAAGTGAATGAAAGGCAGAGGGGAATATATAGTAAATCCAGTGTTTATGTGAATTTAATCCACAGGGAATATAGCGAAATAATCACAACTCAATGGAAAAAGGAGCTTTTGAGTGGGTTGTGAAATAAGCTATTAAGTCATGCAAATAAATCCAATGTCAACACGTCAGACGAGTCTGATTGGATTCATGCATTGGAACTCGCACTTCATGAGGATTTAAGACCCCTGATGTTCTCAGGGGTTTATTTTGTTGTTGTTCATTTGGTTTTCTGGGTTTTCTTTTTTGGGGGAGGGGATTTTAGGGAAGGTGTGCCTGCTTTGAAGTAGAAAGTTCATGAGTCTATGGCTGCAAGGGTTGAAAAAGTATATTATCCCAAGACGGTATCAGTACTTTCAGCCTTTACCATTTCTCAGCTCTGTGCTCTAAAGAAGCATCCTCTCTTCTTCCATGCAACCCATCCATCTTACCATCCCATGAGGCACATGTGACAATCAGGTAGGGACCCAAAAGTCAGATAATTCAGAGGGTATCCCCGCCCATGAATTGGAGATGTTGCTGTTGACAGCATAGATGTTAACCTGCAAGTGGCTACAGGCAGCATTTCCCCCATGCAGCCATCTTCAGGAGCATTGTGAGACTTTGCTTATCTTGTCCAAGGCCATATCTGCAGTGCCTAACCCAGCACCTGGTGCACACAGTAGACACCACAAATACACACTCATCTGTTACATGAGCAAGAAATAACCTTCTATTTTGTTATATCATTGCATGGCTGTATCTACTTGGTACCAAAGTTTAGCCTCCCCTGACCAAGGGACCATCTTTGTATTCCCAGTGCCAAGCACAAGTCCTCCTGGCTCAAAAAACAATTGTGCTAAGTAGTATGCTCTAAATTTTACATGCCATCTCATTTATTTCCATGTTATACGTATGTAAATATATATTCTCATTTTACAGATAAGAAATCAGGGCTTCAGAGAAATCAAGTAATCTAGCTACAGTCCCAGAACTAATACATGATAGAACCAGGATTTAGATCCTACTCTGTTTTAGCTGCAAACTGTATGTCCTTTTCATCCACACTGAGCTGTGTTTTGTCCTATGATGAAGTACTATATACATGCATCACTCAAATGCAGATATCAGTGTTTAAATCCAGAACCTTTATGGTGTGTGAAAGACATTGGGAGAGTCATAGATTCAGTTTACTCAGAATGGAAGGAACAAGCATGAGGATATAATAATACTGGTGAAATATGAATGGAACAGTAGTTAGAAATGGATGGTCATGGTGGTACAATTCTGGAGAGCAAGAAAGTCTTCACTCTGGAGTGCCTTCAGGAGAACACTGTCTACCTAAATAACTGTCCCACTTGATTTGGTCTTTAAATTGCCCAAAGCCAGAAGGAGGGAATGGAAGCCTTCTCTCAGGGTCAATGTCTCCCTCTCTGCCTTCTTCCCTCCCCTCTTCCTTTAGTAGCTCCCACACACCAGGCAGTGTGTTGCAAAATAATGAATGAGATAGTCTTTGTTGCTGTTTTTTTTCTTTAATCCTACAACACATAAAAAATAGGACAAAATGTGGTTAGTGCAGGGTGAGTAATGCAGAGAGAAACTCATTCAGCCACAGCGTGGTCTGAAGAGCTGTCTAGGCTAAGCTTTAGTGGAGTCAGGAGTCTGCGTATGCAGAGAATTTCATGCAGTTTAATATTGCCAAAACATACAGCAAGAAGCAAGGAGTGGTGAGAAATGAGCAGGATAGGTTGTCTTACTTTCTAAGTAAGCCACGTTGACAAGCTTGGGCTTCATCTTGACAGTGATAGATGGATATTTGGAGAGCTTAGGCAGAGGGCTGACAAAGTTGGATATGAAGTTTAGAAAAATTCCTACAGCTTCTATATATTTGAATGGAATTGGACAGAAGGCCAGGGGGCCAAGTTAGGAAGCTAGTACAGAGTCTCAGCAAAATATAGGAACCTGAATGGAGAGGGGGGCTTGATTTGACAGTGATTCAGTAAGTTAAATATTTCAGTAGGATGGGATAAGAGTTTATCATGGAGAAAAATAATAAACTAGCAAAAAGGCAGAAGAAAAACTGGGAGTAGGGAATATTAATAAAAACTGGGAGTATAGAATATTAAGGAAGTTACTGAGCAATGTTAAGAATTTTAAGTATGCATGGTATACATTACTACAGCTTTCTATTTTTTGTCCAATGTGTGGTCTTTGTTGACTAGCTTCTCTCTCTTAATAAAATGTTTTCAAGTTTCATCCATGTTGTAGTATGCATCAGTGTCTCATTTCTTTTTATTGCCAAAAAATATTCCACTGAAAGGATATACCACAGTTTATTATATATTCATCAGTTGATGAACACTTGAGTGGTTTCTACTTTTTGGCAAATATACTGCTATGAATATTCATGCACAAGAATTTGTGTGCATGCATATTTTCATATCTCTTGGATATATATCTAGGAGTGAAACTACTGAATTATATATCACTGTTTTCCAAAGTTTCTCCATCAATTTACATTCCCACCAGCAGTGTATTCCAATTTCTCTACATCCTCCTTTGGATTATAACCTTTCCAGTGGTGGAAAACCTAGGTGGCTCAGTTGGTTAGGCATCTGACTCTTGGTTTCTGCTCAGGTCATAATCTCATGGTTGTGGGATGGAGCCCCATGTCAGGCTCTGTGATCAATGCAGAGTCTGCTTCAGATTCTCTCTTCCTCTGCCCCTCCCCCTGCTTGTGCTCTGTCTCTCTCTAAAATAAATAAATAAAATCTTAAAAAAAAAAAAAAAAAGATTAGGGGCACTTGGGTGGCTCAGGTCATGATCTCAGGGTCCTGGAATCAAGCCTCACTTCCAGCTTCCCACTCAGCGGGGAATCTGCTTGTCCCTCTGACTGTCCCCTTACTCATTCTTTCTCTCTCTCTCAAATAAATAAAATCTTTTAAAAATATATTACTTAAAAAATAAAAAAAATAAAAATAAGCACTCCAGTAGGTGTAATGTGGTATCTTACTGTGGTTTTGATTTGCTTTTCCCTGATAGCTAATGATTTTAAGCAGCTTTCCATGAGCTTATTGAGTATTTATATATCCTTTTTGGATAAATATCTATTCAGGTCCTTTGGCCATTTTTAATTGGGTTGTTTCAAAATTATTATTTATAGAGATATTTTCTATATATTATATAGATCATACATTTAGATACAACTTTATTTATTTATTTATTTATTTTAAGATTTTATTTATTTGTTTGACAGAGAGATAGTGAGAGTGGGAACACAAGCACGGAGAGTGAAAGATGGGGAGGCAGCCTCCTGCCGAGCAGGGAGCCTGATGTGGGGCTTGATCCCAAGATCCTGGGGTTATGACCCGAGCTGAAGGCAGACGCCTAACGACTGAGCCACCCAGGCACCCCACAACTCCTTTATTAGATACATGTTTTATAAATATTCTCACTTATTCTGTGGATAGTCTTTTCACTCCCAATGGAATCTTCTGAAGAAAGAAAGTTTTAATTTCAAAGATATTCATCTGTTTTTCCTTTCGTTGCTTGTGCTTTTAACAAATTTTAAAAAACCACTGAGTAATTCAAAGTCAAGAAAATTGATGCTTATGTTTTCTTTTAAGAATTTTACAGTTGTATCTTTTACATTCGGGTCTTTGATCAATTTTGAGGTAATTTTTTAATATGGCGTGAGGTAGGGCTCCAATTTCATTCTTTAGCATGTGGATATCCAATTGTCCATATAATTTGTTGAGATTATTCTTTTTCTTTTTCTTTTTTTTTAAAAGATTTTATTTATTTGAGAGAGAGAGAGAGAGAGCACCTGAGAGGGGAGAGGGTCAGAGGGAGAAGCAGACTCCCCACTGAGCAGGGAGCCCAAGGTGGGACTCGATCCTGGGACTCCAGGGTCATGACCCAACCCGAATGCAGTTGCTTAACCAACTGAGCCACCCAGGTGCCCCAAGATCATTTTTTTTCTATCGAACTGTTTTGGCAGACTAGGTGATAATCATTCACAGTAAATGTGAAGTTTTATTTCTGGAATCTCAATTCCATTCCATTGAACTGACATATAGTATTTATCTTTCTAGCAATTTGTGCATTTCATCTAATTTGTTGGCATACATTTGTTCATGCTATTTACCTTATAATCCTTGTTTCTTTCTATAAGGTCAGTAGTAATGTCCTTTCTTTCATGCCTGAGTTTTCCCTCTTTTCTGCCTGGTCATTTGAGCAAAATGTTTGTCATTTTTGCTGATCTTTTCAAAGAAACAACTTTTCCTTATGTTGATTTGCTATTTTATTAATTTCTACTCTAATCTTTATTTCTATCCTTCTGTTTGCTTTGAGTTCATTTTGCTTTTCTTTCTGTAGCTTCTTAAGGTGAAAGAATAGGTTACTGACTTGAGATCTTTCTTTCTTTTTAATACAAGTGTTTAGAGCTATATACATTCCCACTAAGCATTTAGTAACATTGCATATACTTTGGTATGTGTGTCTTCATTTTCATGCATTAAAAAGTTTTTTTGTTTGTTTTTAGTTTGCTTTTTGTGGGTTTTTTTTGTAATTTCCCTTGTGATTTCTTTACTGGCCCATTGTTTTTAGAGGTATATTCTTTAATCTCCATGTGTTTGCGAATTTCAGAATTTTCTCTTACTGTTTTGTAATTCTACAATATTGTGGCCAAATAACAGTTTATATGATTTAAATCCTTTTAAATTTGTTGAGGCTTGTTTTCTGGTGTATCTGAAGAACATTCCATGTATACTAGAGAAGACTGTGCATTCAAGGTCCTCTTTGACTTTTTTTCCTTGATCCATTTCTCTTTTCCCCTGATCCATTAAGCTGTGTGCATCATTTATTATCACATTCCAGTGTTAGGTTTCACTAATTTCTAGCTGATTGTTCTATTGGTTTTTATAACACCCCAGGGGGGCATAATTCCTCCACAGTTTGATCCAATTAAATTCACGCCCTTTTGTGGGGGTACTTTTGAGGCTAGTTTTGTTTTATTTTGTTTTGTTTTTTATGATTTCAGGAGGATACATCTTCCTTGATAATGTCTGGTAAACCAAGTGAGCCATGGTTAGGTTGTTGCTCTTACAGACCAACAACCTCTTAATTGTTTACCACCACAATCTCTATTGTTTTGGAGAGCACCCTTAGACTTAAAATTCCCCACACTCCGTTCCAAATCAAGTGAGTTCCTTTGGGTAGAGTTTTAGAGTTCTCTTTTCTTTTAGCCTGCCTCTCTCCCTAGCAAATCTTTGAGCCACTGCTCTGAAGCTGGGGACTGGAGTGACACCCTTGCTTTGTGAGCAGTGTACTGATTAGGGGTGGTAGTCTTTGGTATTCTTTTTTTTTTTAAGATTTTATTTATTTATTTGACAGAGAGAGAGAGACAGCGAGAGAGGGAACACAAGCAGGGGGAGTGGGAGAGGGAGAAGCGGGTTTCCCACCGAGCAGAGAGCCCGATGCGGGGCTCGATCTCAGGACCCTGGGATCATGACCTGAGCTGAAGGCAGATGCCTAATGAATGAGCCACCTAGGTGCCCCAAGTCTTTGGTACTCTTGACTTGCCTCTCGCAGGGTGGAACCTCTTTCCTGCCAGCAAGCTAAGCCAGGGTAATCTGTATCTCAGTACTCTCAGCTGCCACAGCTGGGGTAGAGCCTCCACCCCATGTGTGCAGGCTGGGTGGAAGAAGGTGGCCTCTAACCTGTTAGCTATATTCACTAGGAATTTAGCTTCTGTAACTCAGAGCTGGACAGGATGAGGAATGCTGGTGGCCTGCCCCTCTTAATGAGACACCATATCCCTTGACTGAGAACTGAAGAGAAAGTAAGCTCCATCTTCTTGGCCCCATCTGCCCAGGGTAGAGCTTCCATCTGACTGTATTGGGTGAAATGGGGTGGGGGTGAAGGGGAGAAAGTTGTAGCTCAAACGTCATATGCCCTTGCTGCTCTTGTCAAGACTTAGATTTTCTTAAATATTTCTTCATTTGCTCCATACAATTAGGACAATTCCAAAGACTTTTTTTTTTCAAGACTTTATTTATTTATTTGACCGAGAGAGAGAAAGAGAGAGCACAAGCAGAGGGAGCGGCAGGCAGAAGGAGAGGGAGAAGCAGGCTCCCCACTGATCAAGGAACCCGATGCAGGGCTTGATCCCAAGACCCTGGGATCATGACCTGAGCTGATGGCAGACATTTTACCAACTGAGACACCCAGGCAACCCCCCAAAGATTTTAAATGATTGGGTTTCTTTTTATCATTTTCACCAGTTATAGTTGTTTTGCTGGGGAATAGGTCTGTGGAGCTCCTCACACTCCCATATCAGAAATGGAATGCCAATAAACTTCTCTTTAAACCTCGGAGACTTAGAAGTTGCTTATTATCAAAGCAGAGCCTGGCTTAGCATGACCAAATCCATGCCCAATATTAAAGCAGAATTAAAGTAAACTCAAAGGGAAAAAAAAAATAAACTAATGATTAGCCAAATCTATCTTTCTCTGATAAGTTCTTTTCCCTTAAAAGTGAGTAACCTTCATTGGTCAGATTCCAGAATAATGCCTTTCCTGTTTTTCCTTTTTCCCTTCTTTTGCCTCAGTGGGCTGCTATAATGTTGTCTATGCATACTGCATCCCTCCGATAAGAAGTCCCAACTTACTTCAGGCTACTTGCAATCTTTAAAACCCAGTATTCACTTAAAGATAACAATATGTGGGGTGCCTGGGTGGCTCAGTCGGTTAGGCATCTGATTCTTGATTTCGGCTCAGGTCGTGATTTCGGGGTCACGGGATAGAGCTCAACATCAGGCTCCGTGCTCAGCATGGAGTCTGCGTGGGATTATTCTCTCTCTCCCTCTCTCTTTCTGCTCCTCCCCCCACTGCTCTCTCTCTCTCTCTCTCTCTCTCTCTCTCTCTCTCGCTCTAAAATAAATAAATAAATCTTTAGAAAAATGACAATATGAACAACATGAGGACAGGAATGCTATCCATTTTATTTGCCAAGTATTCCCAGATCCTAAAAACAGTGCCTGGCTTGCCCAAGCCTTCATAGCTGCTCTCAAAACATATTTTTTCAATGAATGATAGTATTAGCAATCTGCTCCTGTTTCTTCATTATACTGGCTGCCCTAGGAATGGAAGTGATGAGAGGATAGTTTGTCTCATGGTATCTTTCTGAAAGTATCCTTCCAGAGAGTGGTTCAACCTGGGACCCTGATACCTATGCTAAAGAATTCTGTGTATTGATAGAATACCCCAAGGGTCTTCTAGCCAGGAGATCTGGCCTCATTCTCAAAGTTATCTCAGGGAACCCAAGGGGTATATTCTGGCATCCGTAGCTGACACCATAGAACAGAGTGTAGTCCATCAGTTACATGAATGAAAAGCAATGTAAGGAAGTTGACTCCGAGAGAAAATGCTGTTGTAAAGAAAACAAATGGTTCTGAATAATCAGCCCACACCTGGCCCACAGGGAGACCTAAATGCCCAGCAATACCCTGAATGATCAGAAGATGTGGGCTCGTCCCCTCATTTAGGCCTAAGAGAATCAGGTCTCTTCCCCAAACCATCAGAGCCCTGCCTTCAGATGAATGGGTCTAGAAGCCCTAGACAATTCCTGAAATGATGATAAAAAGGTAGCATCAAACCACCACCAGAAGCCTCTTTGAGAACTGTGTTCTAAATTTCTAAGGCTTTGGCTTAGTGTCTCTCTTACGTATTAAAATGCCCCTATTTACTGAGCCCCATACCAGCCCTGCCTGCAGATTTGGCCAGGCCCCCTGTCTACTCACCCAACACCATCAGTTGAGTTTTTCCAGGAGCTTCACCTCATCTAGATCTCTCGCTTTCTGATCCTCCCTGTCCCCTAAAACTTGACCCTCCTCCTCTCTTGATCTCACTCTGCTTTACACAGAGTAATTAATCCATTGGCTAATTGGTAAATTCAATTAATTCATCAATCTCCTGCTTGAGTCCCTGTTGGGATTCTGTGACTCTGTATCTTTAACCTTATTGGAAAGCAGCCACAGCTCTGATTTTACCCTCACTTCTTCCCAGGTCATTTAAAAAAAAAAAAAGGAAGCCCAGAAATAAGTGGGTAAAAAACAACTCTCAATCTTTGCCCTCTTGGTATCAGCTTTGAGACACCTGGCCAAGTACAGCCTGTGCTAAGTTTCAAAGAAAAGGTGATAACTTTGAAGATTTTATTTCACAGGGACAAAAGATAAAAGTCTCTGTCAAGTTGTCATTAGATGCTTAATGCTATTCGTGGTGGGGTGCTGGAGCTCCCCTCCTTCTCTGTAGACCTCTAGCAGATTAGGTTTCAGCGCCTTAATTTGAGGAAGGATTTACAGCTGTGAAGAGGTACAATATCATTCTGATTTGGGTTGTACTAGGCTGGGGAAGCCAGATTACATTTGTATGAAACTGTATTAGAAGATATGACTGAAGCCACCAAAATCAAATAAAGGGAAAATTTTCCAGGGAGCCTAAAAACAGAGGCCTGCCTTTCCAATGCCCCTACACGGTTTCACTATTATTCTGATTTACACCAAGAGGATCCAAGCAGAAACACAGAAGATAAAAAAAAAGAAGGGAGGAAATACAGAAGGTAGATGGCAAGAAATGCTTATGCTTGCCCGACCTGTCCATCCATCAGTCTCTAACCCAGAGAGAGGTTCCCTCGATAAAGGAAAAAAAAAAAAAAAACTAATTATCCCTTAGAGAAGTGTGGAAGTTAGGAAGGGGGAATAACTTATGAATAATGCCCTGCTTTCATCTCCTGAGGCACTGTCTCAATTCAGAGTCTCAGAGAAATCCATCAAATAGTCTCTGAAGTTTTGCTGGGCCCCCATCCATCCACTGCCACCATATGCCACCCCATGCACGTGTCACACAGCAGTCCCCAGATAATGACTTACACATTTCCTTCAGAATGATCTCAGAACTATTTTAGAACCTGACTCTCCTCATTTGCACCTCAAACAATAAATCACATTGTGTATTGCAAAAACCCAGTTTTCTCTGCGAGGAAGCGTGGAAAACTATTAGCTGTTGCTTGGAATTGTGTGTACGACACAGCTCTGCAACCCTGGGCAGGTCACCAGCATCTTCTGCCAGGATTTAGGGATGCATAAACAGAACACCATGGGTAGAACTTCTAAAATTGAAATTATTGTGCCAAAGCCTCTAGATTCAACCAGAATGTGTTGTTCATGGTTGGGGAGGATTCAGGGAAGCAGGGCTGCTTCTTATCCTCAAAGAACTGTTAGCTTCCAGAAGTGAGGGGAAATCATGCGGACAGCCACAAGCCTCTTCAGCGGCTACCTGCTTCTCAAACTGTTGGTTCCTCTAAGACTGGTTAGTAGCCACAGAAAATGAGCCATGAGGATGATTTCTCTAATTTCTGCCAGGAGTTCTGATCTCTCAAGTACCACAGAAGATGGAAAGACCATTTTTTTTTTCCACAGGAACCACCTTCAGCATATGTTTTTTATACCTGCACATGTCCTCGGACAAAGAAAATACAACAACTGTCTTAGCTCCAAAGTTAAAGTTGCATTGGGCCCATTACTAGAGGACTCAAAGTCTTTTGTGTTGGTATGCACAGATGTCTTGATTAACCTGAATACAGAAGAGATGCCGTAGGAAGGGCACCTCTTCTCCAAATGTGGAACTAAAACATGGGTTTCCTCAGGGTCAAAAAGTAGTGACAAAGGCACAAAATTTAGGTCCTGACTTCCAGATCTGGATATTAATAAAATAAAATTAATTAGATGAAAAATCCAAAATCTCTCAGATTGCTCAAAAGAACCCCCAGGGGATAATTTATATTTACTACTATATTAATTTATATAATTTATAGCATATCTACAACAAGCTAATATGAATGCCTATAAGGATACTTGTTAGTATCTTTATCTTATTCTCAAATCATAAATAAACCTCAATGTGAATGAGCCTTGTTTCTAAAATTCAGCATCATCTAGAAAAAAAGTTAAAAAGCAAAGTTCTCTTTCTTTTAGGAGTCCGTTGGTTCCCTTACCATCTTTTCAGACAATATAACAAAGGTCCCTTCTAGACCCTGAGAAAGCAAAGAACCATAGCTTCCATAGCCTTGGAACACTAAGCAAGTTATCAAGAACATAGAACCTTGAAATTTGACCTTGAACTCTCTAAGAAGCCGATGCTTTGCGAGCAAAAAAGAATATAAGAAAGAGGGAGTGGGTAAGAAGACCTAGCCACACTGCTGACATTTTAATTCTCTGAGTTTTTGTTTCCCGCTCTGGAAAAAGCAAGTGTAGATTAAGACAAGCCTAAAAGGAAAGTCAAGTTCTCTAATTAAAAAATAAGTAAAATGGCCTTTAACTCCTAGGAAGAAAATGTGTTCAAAGTATCCTCATAGATAGTTTATTAACCTGCACCAATAGGGCAGGGTAGTATGTATGGTGGTTAGGAACATGAAGTATGAGTCATACCTACCTGATTCCCCATCCTGATCGCATCATTGACTAGCTGTGTAATCTTGGGAAAATTACTTAACCTCTCTGAATCTCAGTTTTTCTATCTGTATAAGAAAAATAATAAAGGGGTACCTGGGTGGCTCAGTAGGTTAAGCGTCTGCCTTTGGCTCAGGTCATGATCTCAGGGTGCTGGGATGGAGCCCAGCTTCTGGCTCCCTGCTCAGCAGGGAGTCTGCTTCTCTCTCTCCCTCTGCCCCTCCCC